>NW_007036700.1:251831-252223 GCF_000164805.1 Carlito syrichta
AGGCGCGTGCTACCACGCCCGGCTAATTTTTTTGATTTATTGTAGAGATGAGGTCTCGCCTGCCCAGGCAGGTCTCGAATCCAGGGGCTCAAGCGATCCACTCACCTCAGCCTCCCAAAGGCATGGAATTACAGGCTGAGGCACCGAGCCTGGCATAGCTGGGATTTTTAAAGAGGCATGTAGCCAGGCTCGGTGGCTCAGCCTGTAATTTTGCGCCTTTGGGAGGCTGTGAGTGAATTGTCTGAGGCCGCAGGTTCGAGACCTGCCCGGGCAACTTGGTGAGACCTCATTTCTACAATAAATCAAAAAATTAGCCAGGCGTGGTAGCATGTACCTGTAGTTCCGCTACTTGGAAGGCTGAGGTGGAAGGATCGCCGGAGCCCAGCAGGTCG
>NW_007036700.1:252577-255391 GCF_000164805.1 Carlito syrichta
CTACAGTCTGGGGGACAGAGTGAGACTCCAACTAAAAAAAAAAAAAAAAAAAAAAGAGCCATGTGACCTGATCAGACTTTTAGCCATGCTATTTGGCTACAATGTGAGGGAGCAATTGAGGGGAAGAGAGGCTGAGGGTAGGGAGACCAGAGAGGAGGCAATTGTAATTGTCCACATGTATAATGGGAGAACCTGAGTTGGAAACAGATGTGATGTCTACTAGGGGCTGGGACTAGTAGGATATAAGCAATTTGAGGGCAGGGACTGCCCGTCTTGTCTGTCAATCGATCCCCTACCACTACAGCTTGAATATCCTAGGTGCTCAATAAATAATTTTTTTTTTTGAGTTGGAATCTCACTCTGTTGTCCAGGCTGGAGTGCAGTGGCACACTTACGGCCACTGCAGTCTGGAACTGCTGGGCTCAGGTGATCCTTCTGCCTCAGTCTTCCAAGTAGCTGAACTCCAGGCATGCACCACCATGCCCAGCTGATTTATTTATTTATTGTAGAGATGAGGTCTTGAACTCATGGGCTCAGGTAATCCTGTCACCTCAGCCTTCCAAAGTGCTGGGATTATAGGCATGAACCACTGAATAAATAATTTTTAATGAATAAATGAGAGGAAGGAGTCTGAAGGCCTCCAAGTGTTTGGCTTTAGTATCTGGCAGTGTCCATTCATCAGAGGCAGTGGAGATGGCATTGAAGCAGGGTGGGGAATGTTGCAGAGATGTTGTTGAGTTGGAGTATGCTAAATTAGGTGTAACCATAGCAAACACTTGTTTTGGAGTTGAGGTCTTGCTTTGTCACCCAGGTTGGAGTACAGTTGCACAGTCATGGCTCACCACAGCCTCAACCTTCTGGGCCCAGGCAATCCTTCTGCCTCAGCCTCTGGAGTAACTACAGGCACGTACCACCATGCCTGGCTGTTTTTTTTTTTTGGTACAGATGCAGTCTCTCTAAGTTGCCTAAACTGAGCAAACATTTTCATAGACTTACTGTGTCCCAGACACTGTTCTAAAGACCTTTTACATATAGGTGTCTTTGTTATTTAAAATCAGGAAATGAATAGGTTTCAGTAGCAAGAGGTATTAAATGATTTAACCTTCACAACAACCCCTGAGGTAAGTACTATCATCATCATCATCATCCTCATCCTCATCATCATCATCATTATCTTAGAGAAGAGGAAGTGGAGCCATGGAAAAGTAAAGTGGCCCAAGGCTTTATAAAATAAACTGCAGGTTTGGGATTTCAACCAGGGCAGCCAGGCTACAGGTGCTTAGTCACCATAGTGCACTGCTTCAGTAGACACAAAAGTGTGCTCAGGTCTAGGCTAGAACTGGATCCTTTCAGAGTCAGTAAATACTCTGTACAGCATCATAGGATTGACGATCGTAGCTCAATCACCATCTTCACCAGTAACCAAGAAAGGCCTAGCTCTTCAAGGGTGGTGCCTAGAGACTGGACTGCATCAGGTTGTTACAAGTGCCCTCAGATCCTGCTGCCCAGAGCTTGAGTGGGCTGTGTGTTCAGAGAAGGCTTCAAAGACCATGCCTCCTCACTGCCGCGGCTTACCCCTAACTTCTCTGCTCATTCTCAGTCGCACTGGGTCCCACCCAGAGCAAAGTTTGCAGGCAGGCCTGGGAGATGGTGAACATCAGAAAAGGTGTCCTCCGAGGGGTGGGTAAATTGAAATTCCATCCTCCCTATAACTGCATTTTTCTATGTTTTCTCCTTCTTTCTTTCCCCACGCCCCTCCTACTGCCTCATTCCTCTCTTCTCCAGTGGTGCTGACTGTCCTCACTCGCACTCCTGCCCCTCGAATAAGACTGGGGCAAGATGCTATGCTGGACTTGAGCTTTGCCTACATGCCTCCCACCCCCGAGGCCTCCTCATCCCTGGCACCAGGCCCCCCTCCCTTTGGGCTGGAGTGGCGACGCCAGCACCAGGGTAAGGGGCATCTGCTCCTGGCTGCAACTCCTGGGCTGGATGGGCAGATGCCAGCACCCCGGGAAGGGGCAGTGGCATTTGCTGCTTGGGATGATGATGAGCCATGGGGCCCATGGACCGGAAATGGAACCTTCTGGCTGCCTGCAGTTCAGCCCTTTCAGGAGGGCACCTATCTGGCCACCATACACCTGCCATACCTGCAAGGACAAGTCACCCTGGAGCTTGCTGTATATAGTGAGTGGGGAGACTTGAGTTCTTTATGGGTAAAGGGTGGATACTGGATTATGGGGACACTATGATGGGGGAGGGATGATAGAGAAGAGGGTGCCGGGTGAGTAGAGATAAAGGGGGGGTCCCTGGGAATCAGAGGGGGAATAGGAGGGTGGAGGGTGCATGGGAATCTGAAGGCTTTGGCATGGGGATTCTAGTGAAGCACCATCGAAGAGACAGTGGCTTCCTCATTCCAGGAGAAGAAACACCCCCCTCTGCCAGTTTTGAGAAAGCCAGAAGGCAAACTGAGGGTCTCTGAGGAAGGATGTTGTATATTAACTTCCCCCATGCTCGTTTCCTACTCTTTCCTCAGAACCCCCGAAAGTGTCCCTGACGCCAGCACCCCTTGTATGGGCTGCCCTGGGGGAGGCACCCCCAGAGTTGCTCTGCCTTGTGTCCCATTTCTACCCTCCTGAGGGCCTGGAGGTGGAGTGGGAGCTCCGGGGTGGCCCAGAGGGTGGCTCTCGGAAGGCTGGGGGGCAGAGGTGGCTCTCCGCCCAACGCCACCACTCTGACGGCTCCATCAGCCTCTCTGGGCACCTGTTGCCACCCCCGGTCACCACAGAGCAGCATGGGGCACACTACGCCTGTCGC
>NW_007036700.1:255615-257811 GCF_000164805.1 Carlito syrichta
GTGGTGGTGCTCAGTCAGCATCAGGATGACATGAACTCAGGCTCTCTCTCCACCCTTCTGCCTGCCAGGTCTCTCTGGACCCTCCCTCGAGGACGGTGTAGGCCTTTTCCTTTCTGCCTTTCTTCTGCTCGGGCTCATCAAGGCGCTCGGCTGGGTTGGTGAGTGTGAGGCCCACCCACACCATGACCCCAAATGTCAGACATTTCCCATCTAATCCCAGAAGCCTGACACCCATCCCTCTGCCCTTCCCCCCTTCTACTTCCTTGTCCCATTTCCTCTTCATCTTTTCCCACAGTTGCCTATCTGGCCACTTGCAAGGATTCAAAGGCGAAGGTAATAGCACTTCACCTCCCCATATCTTTCCTTTCTCATTTTATCCTTGCCCCATCTTGTCACCTTACCATGGGGGAAGGCTGCTATTGTGGGCAGAACCTGCATTGGAATTCACACAGACCTGGGCTAAACCCTGCTGCTACATCCTGACTGAAGGGCCCCTTGAGCAAGCTCCTAATCTACACCTCAGTTTTCCTGGTGTAGGGATTTTAAAAAATTACCTAGGCAGTGTTGTGCAATATATATGATGCACACCACATAAGTAAACTTAAATAATCTAGTAGTCACATTAAAAAGAAACAGGTAAAATTAGTGTAAAAATACTTTTTTTTTTAGTTGTAGTCTTACTCTGTCACCCAGGCTGAAGTGCAGTGACACACTCATGACCACAACCTCGACCTGCTGGGCTCAGGTGATCCTTCCACCTCAGCTTTCCAAGTAGCTGGAACTACAGGCATGAGCCATCACACTTGGCTCACTTTTTGATTTATGGTAAAGATGAGGTCTCACCAATTTGCTCAGGCTATCCTCTCATCTCGGCCTCCCAAAGTGCTGGGATTATAAGCGTAAGCCACTGTGGCCAGCCAAAGAATAAACTTTATTACGGGCTGAATATCCCTTATTTGAAATGCTTGGGACCAGAGTGTTTTCAGATTTTGGACTATTTATATATATGTAATGAGATAGCTTGGGGATTAGATCCCAGTCTAAACATATAATTCACTTATATTTCACATATACTTTATAACGTAGGCTGAAGGTAATTTTATACGATTTTTTTTTGAGTGGAAGTATCACTCTTTCACCCAGACTTGAGTGCAGTGGCACACTCACGGCCACCACAGCCTCAACCTACTGGGCTTGGGCGATCCTTCCACCTCAGCCTTCCAAGTAGCTAGAACCACAGGCATGTGCCACCAAATCCAGCTGATTTTTTAATTTATTGTGGAGACGAAGACTCACCGTGTTGCCCAGGCTGGTCTTGAACCTGTGAGCTCAGGCAGTCTTCTTGCCTCAGGCTCCCAAAGTGCTGGAATTGCAGGCATGAGCCACCGCGCCAGGTTTTTTAAAATTTTTATTTTAAACTTGTGGGTGCAATTCAGGGTTAGGTATACAAGTGTTCATTGTGCAGGTACTCTTGTTGATGAGGCATGCCCCTTCTTTCCTGGCAGTTTTATGCAATTTTTTTTTTTTTTTGAGTTGTAGTCTGTCGCCCAGGCTGGAATGCAGTGGCACGCTCACTGCCACCGCAGCCTGGACCTGCTGGGCTCAGGTGATCCTTCCGCCTCAGCCTTCCAAGTAGCTGAAACTACAGGCACATGCCACCATGCCCGGCCAATTTTTTGATTTATTGTACAGGTGAAGTCTCTCCAAGTTGCCCAGTCTGGTCTTGAACCTGTGGGCTCAGGCAATCCTCTCAACTCAGCTTTCCAAAGTGCCGAGATTATAGGCGTGAGCCACCATGCGCAGCCTAGGCAATATATTAAGTAATATATGTGATCCATCACATGATGCCAGGTGTGGAATTTCCTTTTTTTTTCTTTTTCTTTTTTTGAGTTGGAGTCTCACTCTGTTGCCCAGACTGGAGTGCAGTGGCCGCTCCTGGCCACCGCAGCCTCGACCTGCTGGGCTCCGGCGATTCTTCCGCCTCCCGAGTAGCCGGAATTATAGGTGCGTGCTACCACGCCCGGCTAATTTTTTGATTCATTGTAGTGATGAGGTCTCGCCAAGTTGCTCAGGCATGTCACAAAGGAATTTTCTACTTATGGCATCAATCCATCTCCAATGGATTTTGGAGCATTGTATTATTATTATTTTTTGAGTTGGAGTCTCATTCTGTCACCCAGACTGGAGTGCGGTGGC
>NW_007036700.1:258376-260750 GCF_000164805.1 Carlito syrichta
CATGTGCTACCATGCCTGGCTGATTTTTTGATTTATTGTAGAGATGAGGTCTCGCTACCCAGGTGGGTCTTGAACCCACGGGGTCAGGCAATCCACTCACCTCAGCCTCCCAAAGGCGCGGGATTACAGGCTGAGCCACCGAGTCTGGCTTGCAGGTGTTTATTTTAAACTGCCAGCACATCTCAATTCAGACTAGTCTCATTTCAAATGCTCAATAGCCATATATGGTTGGTGACTCATATTGAACAGCAGAGCCTGAGGACTGTTAGGAGGATTAAAGATCGTGCATCTCCTTTAGGAGATGCAGGAGATAAAGCACTTAGCACAGTATCCAGCAGGCAAAAAACACAGAAAATATTAGGCCCTCCTTCTCCTACCTCTGTGCCCCTGATGGTTTATATGTCTGGACTGACAGTGAACACCCTACCTGCCTTCTTACTTCTCTTGCAGAAAACACAATGAGGGCACTTACCACCATTCTGAGGAAGCCACCAACATCTCTGGCCAAAGTTACTGTAGTACCTCCCCAAAACAGTACCCCATCATCTGCTCATACTCCCTCCACTGAGTGGCTGGAATGCTTTTTTAAAAGATACAAAGGTGGCATTCACCTTCCTAAAGTTCTGGAGCAGTGGTTCTTAAGTCTCTTAAAAATTATCAAGGACTCTAAAGAGCTTTTGCTTAAGTGAGTTATAACTGGCAATGTTTATCTTACTAGATTAAAACTGAAAAAAAAATTAAAACGTAAGAATACACAAGCACCCATTCCACTAGTGAGAACCATAGTGTCAACATGTATCATGTAGCTTCTGGAATACTCCACTGTATATTCTTAGATAATGATAATGAAAAAGGCAAATAACATCTTCATCTTGTTAATCAAGTCTTAATCTCACATAATCCCTGAAATAGTCTCAGGGCCCTCTGGGTCAGAGGCTACACTTGGAGAACCGGTCCTCTTGGGCCAAATCCATCCTTCTTACCCTGGCCTGTGTGTCCCCCACGGCAGAGCCACTGCCTCCTCTCTGTGGTCACAGCCCTCCTCTCTGTGGTCATCACACTGTCCTTCCCTCCAACGAATCAAATGCCTCCTGCCTGCCTCCGGGTGCTAGCGCTGTTTGTGTCCCTGCCTGGTCCACCCTCGTCCTCTCCGGGTCCCTGACCAGGTTGGCCTCGTCATGCCCCTCAGACCGCCGCGTGCCCTTTTTGTGCGGTTCACCTTAGTAGTATTTAAGTGATTGTGTGAGTTGTTAAATGCGCCTCCCCCTCGGACTGTGAGCTGCTCGGGGACAGGAAGGAGCCTGTCGGTCCCCGGCGGTGTGCCCCGCTCCGGCACGCGGCCAGTGCCCCCTGGAGGGCGCTCATCCACTAGCTGCTGGATGCTGGATGAAGGAAGCGGCGACGCAGCTTACGGACAGCCAGGACAGTCGGCCAGCCCGATGGGGAAGGGGCCTAATCGTGTGGAAATAAAGTTGTGTTCCAGTGCCGCCCACCGAGTCTCTCATTCCACCTCTTTCCACGCACGATTCTTCTTCCAATCTCCTCTGGTCCCTTCCAATGACCCCGGCCTCCCAAACGCCTCGGAGACATCCAACCTCCCGTTGAAGCAGTCCGGGGTCAGCAGCCACTAATGGCTCATGAGACGTCCTCGAGGAGCGGACTCTCCCAGGACAGGGCGACCGCAAGCGCGCAGACACCCCAGCGCCGGAAACCCCGGGGCGCCGAATCTGAAACCGGAAGAGGCGGCTTCCTGCCCCGCCCCCTCGGAGAGGCGGTGGCTGACGGCTCCTCGGAAAACCCGGATCGGAGTTTAGTCCGCTACTCTCGTGGGCTGGTGTGGGGAGTTTAACCCCGCGTGGGACAGTAACAGGGTCTCTCCCCACCTAAAACTCTTCCCGTGGGAGTTTTAGTCTTGTTCTCGGAGAAGGGGAATGCCAAATTCTGCTCCTGCCTTCCCCCGGGGGCTGGAGACTGGGATCTTTATCCCAATTCAGTGCGGGGCGACGTGGGCTCCAGAATCTCCGCGCGGGAGGCCGGAGGACAGAGGAGCTGGGGACCCGAGCTCCTGGGTCTCAGCCCCCGGGCATCCGGCGCTCCGCTAGTCAGCGGCCCTTGGCTCCTGTCCTCACTTCCTTCCCCTTTTGGCTCCTGCTCGCGGGGGAGCGGAAAGGGCGGGAGGGCCCAGAAGCCCGGCGTGGGGGATCGGGGGGTGCGGAAAAGTCGGGGAGGGGACTCCGTCCGGGTCCGGAGACCGGCAGGAACAGAGGCCCGGGACCCACGCTGCCCCCACCCCGCCCGAGCAGGTCAGAGCCTGAACACCCTGTGACCCTGCCCGTTCCGTACGCGTGACCCCCTCACTCCCCAGAAGCACCAA
>NW_007036700.1:260988-269410 GCF_000164805.1 Carlito syrichta
TGGGGGCCCGGGAGGCCAGGTCGTGGGCGGGGGGCAGGAGGAAGAGGAGGAGGAAGAAGAAGAAGAGGTGAGACACGGGTGGTGGGAGGTAGGGCGCGGATATATTTCGGAGATTTCTACTTTTCTTGCTGTCTCTGGGTCCCTGCATCTCTTCCTCCCCTCAGTTATTCCCGCGCCCCTCTGCCTGTCTCCCTGCTTGGGGGAGTCTGGACGTCTCTGTGGTTCTCTGTCAATGTGACTCAGGACCTGCCCGCAGGAACTTGCCCTGTTCCTGCCTGGAACGTCCGGCTGGCTGTCCCTGCGGGTCTCTGGCCCTCTCTGCCTCTGCCTGCCCGAGTGTGCCTGCCTCTCTGAGTAGTTATGTCTTGGTCCCTGTCTCCCTCCTTGTTTTTGTTTGGCGGGGAGGGGTTTGTTTCCACAGTAACCACCTCCTGTGACTCTGGGATTGGGGAGGGAACCCTCAGATTTCGTGACCCCTCCCTCCTTCCCCCTCTCCCTATTCACCTTCCCCCCCCTTCCCCCGGCCATGGGGCTGGGTAAAGGCGGGGAAATCAAGGTTCTGAGACCTGGGGGGACGAACCCAGGCTGGGTAGAGTGGTCACTTGCTTTCCTTATGGACTAATGGTGGGGGTCAGGCGCAGGATATGGGGCCCGGAGGCCTTGGACTCCTGGGTCCAGACAGTGGGTGAGGGCAGGGTGACTGGCAGGGCTGGTTTTTCGGGATCCGTCGGGGGAGGGGCTGGGGCCACGTGACTCTCTTGAGTCTACCCCCCCATCATCCCTACTTCCCCTTCTCCTTCCTGTATTGGGATTGGAGCTGCCACCTTCAGGGGGTTTCCTGGGCTGAGATAGAGGAGGCCCTACCCCAGGGGACCAGGGTGAAAGGGGGCCTGAGGGAAAGGATTAAGTCTTTGGGCTAGTCAGGTCCTAGGCGGGGGAGGGCGGGGCATGTGGCTGTGCCTGTGACTGAGGTCGCTGCCTCTGGCTTTCTGCCTCTCCCTTTCCTCTCCTGCCCTTTGCACCCTGCTTGTCTGCTGTGTTGGGGTTCAGCTCTGGGGGGAAGGGGCTTCGGGAGTCTCCAGGATCAGGGTTCCTGCACTCCATCCACCCCCCGACTGCAACCCCCTCGACTCCACCGGGCCCTGAGGCGGCTGGGGGGGGGCTGTCTGGGCTCCAGTGGGGGAGACCTGGGGTCACCAGCCCCCCCCACCCCTCGCACTCGCTGGTACTATCCCCCGCCACCACAGGTGAGGGGTACAAAGGGAGGAGCAGGGAGGGCCTGGGGTGTATGAGGGCAGAGGGCAGTGGGGGGTGGTGTGAAACTGTCTGACTTCCTTTTCCTTGCTCCTCCAGGCCCCTGTGTCTGTCTGGGATGAGGAGGAGGATGGTGCTACCTTTACTGTCACAAGCCGCCAATATCGGCCTCTTGATCCCTTGGTGAGATCATGACTTTGGTTTCTCTCCTCTGACTTGTCACTCCCAGTATCCCTTCCTCTGGCTTACTTTCTGGCCAGATTGCTAGATTGGAAGTCTGGAGTCCTGGACTCTTCTGTGTGACCGGGCCAAGTCTTTTGCCCTCTCTGAATCTCAGCAAAATAAGCCCGGATCATCTCCTGTGTCTGGGATTGTCCTCAGAGATGTAGGGGCAGAGTTGAAGAAAGGATCAGTGAGTGACCATCTCTCTGTGCCCTCCAGGCCCCCACACCTCCCCCGCGTTCCTCCCGACGGCTCCGAGCTGGCACTCTGGAGGCCCTGGTCCGACACCTACTGGATACCCGGACATCAGGGGCTGACGTGACCTTCATGTCAGCCTTTCTGGCCACCCACCAGGCCTTCATCTCCACGCCTGCCCTCCTAGGGCTTATGGTTGACAGGTTAGGGTCACAAGGGACCAAGGGTTGTGGAGGTGTCTGGACTTCCTAAAGCCCCAATATCCCACCAAAATAGTCAAAGCCATTGGGGGTTTGGGAAGAATGGACAGCAAGGTTCTTTTCTCCTCCTCAGGCTAGAAGCCCTTGAATCTCATCCTACTGATGAACTAGAGAGGACAACAGGGTGAGTGACCCCTACTTCTTAGTTTCACAGTCCCTGCTGCCCATGCTCCAGCTTTGCCTCTGACCCTTGGCTGATTCCCCTTCTCCCAGGGTAGCCATCTCTGTACTGTCAACCTGGCTGGCCTCTCACCCTGAGGATTTTGGCTCTGAGGTCAAGGGTCAGCTTGACCGGCTTGAGAGCTGCTTACTTCGGACAGGGTATGCAGCAGGGGAGGGTGTTGGGGGGGGCAGCGCTGACCTCATCCGCAACCTCCGGTCCCGGGTGGACCCCCAGGCCCCCGACCTTCCTAAGCCCCTGGCCCTCCCCGGCGACCCCCCTGCTGACCCCACGGATGTCCTGGTGTTCCTCGCTGACCACTTGGCCGAACAGCTGACCCTGCTAGATGCGGTGAGACCCTGACCTCTGACTCCCATGCCCCCTGACCCCTTACTAGTCTCTCCTTGACTCCAGATCCTTCCCTTGCTTCCAACCCTTTCTGATCCAGCTCCTAGCCTCTTCCGTCTACCATTTTGACCTTTCCCCCTTTCCCCTTGGTTGTTACCCTTCAAGCCCTGTGCCCCTCTGGTTCCTTGGCCACCTGAGATCCTCAGATACCTGATTTTGGAAGGCTGACCTCACTTGACTATGAACTTTAACCTCTGACCTCTGCCTTGCAGGAGCTGTTTCTCAATCTGATCCCTTCACAGTGCCTGGGGGGCCTGTGGGGTCACAGAGACCGACCAGGACATTCCCACCTATGCCCATCTGTCCGAGCTACTGTCACACAGTTCAACAAAGTGGCAGGGGCAGTGGTTAGCTCTGTTTTGGGGGCCACTTCAACCGGAGAGGGGCCTGGGGAGGTGACCATACGGCCACTCCGTCCCCCACAGAGGGCCCGGCTCTTGGAGAAGTGGATCCGCGTGGCAGAGGTAAGAGGCTTGCCCTGTGGTTGGGGACCATGGAGTGGAAAGGGCTCCCACAGTCTTAGTTTCCTCTTGGACCTCCACAGGAGTGCCGGCTGCTTCGAAACTTCTCTTCAGTTTATGCTGTTGTGTCAGCCCTGCAGTCCAGCCCCATTCACCGGCTTCGGGCAGCTTGGGGGGAAGCAACCAGGTGGGGAGGATGGGGCACGGGACTGGGGTGGGTGCTCCTCAGAGGTCTGGGAAGTGGGTGGTTGAGCCAGGCCTGTCTTCAGGGCCACTGTCCTCCCTTCCCAGGGACAGCCTCAGAGTCTTTTCCAGTCTCTGCCAGATTTTTTCTGAGAAGGATAATTATTCCCAGAGCCGAGAGCTACTCCTGCAGGTGAGGCCATTTTCTGGCATTCCTAGCCATGCGTGCTCTCTACTCCTCCTCCATATCCTTGTTTTGTCACCACTAGGAGGTGAAGCTGCAACCCCTTCTGGAACCACACTCCAAGAAGGCCCCGAGGTCTGGCTCCCGGGGAGGGGTGAGTGCCTAGCGGGGGTGGGAAGATGGCTTTAGAAGGAGTAAGGACCGGATTTGGGGTAGCAGTCTGTGGCGTGGGAAAGGGAGGTGCAGAGGGGTGTGGAGAATGAAATCTGTTCTCTGAGGCAATGGGGAGGGAAAGGGTGGCAGGGGTGTCTGACCCAGACCCCTGATCTCAGGGCGTGGTCCCATACCTTGGCACCTTCCTGAAGGACCTCGTGATGCTGGATGCAGCCTCCAAGGATGAGCTGGAGGTTGGTGGTGTGGTATGTGTGTGCACTGAGATGGATGGCATAACAAGTGGGCTGCCGAGTCAGATAGACCTCACTCACTCCAAAAAGTACAAATAGCTGAGAGTAGAGCTCTGCAGCCAGATCAGTTACTGTAGCCAGGTGCTGAACCTCTGTGTGCCTTAGTGATCTGTAAATGGGAAACTAGCCTCAGTATCTACATCTGTCTGTTATTGTGAGGGCTAAATGAACTCATGTTTGGCAAGTGTTTAGAACATGCCTGAAACAAGCATATATAGAAGTTGTTCAATAAATACTGAGCCCTTGGGCAAGTTCCTTAGCTTCTTTGAGCCCTAGTTTTCTCATTTGTAAAATAGACACATTTTCTACCTGAGATACAAGGGGGGACCCCCCCAAAAACCAGAATTATCTTTTGGAGGGCAGGCCCCTTGTAGTACACTTGGAATTTGTTCCTCTGGATCAAACCATCAATCAAAGTTTTTATCTGGAAGTTTTGCGAAGGTTGCGCCACGATTTGTGGAAGAAAGGTCCCAAGTTGTGGCAAAGAGGTGACTGGTTCTTTCACCATGACCATCCAACTGCTGAGTGTTCAGCAGATTTTGACCAAAGATGCATGAACCCCCTGCCTCACCCTCCCTATTCACCCAGTCTCCCCCACCAAGTGACTTTTTTTTGTTTCCCTGGATTAAAAATCTTCAAAGAGACTGATGTGGAAGAGGTAAAACAAAAAACAGCAGAAGTACTAAGAGGCATCAAAATTGATGAGTTTAAAAACTGTTTTGAGGCTGGGTATAGTGGCTCACGTAATCCCAGCACTTTGGGAGGCAGAGGCGAGAGGATTGTCTAATCCCAGGCAAGGGTTTGAGACCAGCCCAGGCAACTTGATGAAACTTCATCTCAACAATAAACAAATAAAAAAATTAGGCCGGGCTCAGTGGCTCAGCCTGTAATCCCAGCACTTTGGGAGGCCGAGGTGAGTGGATTGCCCGAGCCCGTGGGTTCGAGACCCACCTGGGCAACTTGGCGAGACCTCATCTCCACTATAAATAAAAAACTAGCTGGGCATGGTAGCGCGTGCCTGTAGTTTCAGCTACTTGGAAGGCTGAGGCAGAAGGATCGCCAGAGCCCAGCAGGTCAAGGCTGCAGTGGCTGGGAGCGGCCATTACACTCCAGTCTGGGTGACAGAGTGAGACTCCAACTCAAAAAAATAAAATAAAATAAAATAAATAAAAAAAATAAAAAAGTTAGCCAGGTGCGATTGTGTGTGCCTGTAGTTTCAGCTACTTGGAAGGCTGAAGGGGAAGCATTGCTTGAGCTCAGCATCAGGTTGAGGCTGCAGTGACTGTGACCGTGGCAAGCACTCCAGCCTGGGCAACACTTTGACTCAAACCCCCCCCCAAAAAACAACAACAACAAAAAAAAGCTATTTTGAGCAGTGGAAAAAGTGTCTCGATAGGTGTATTGCATCAAATGGAGAGTATTTTGAAGGTGACTAAGGTTTAAACATGTAAGAATAAATACACAAATCTTTAATAAATAAATTTCCTTTTTGGGGGTCCCCCGGTACACAATTTAAAGGGTCGAGAGTGCATAGATAGATAGAGAGGGAGGGCGAGGAGTGATGGAGGAGTCAGAGAGGCCAGAGGGAAGGTTTGAGTTGGATGTGGATGTGTGTGCAATTAAGATGGATTCTTCTTTCTGTGACCTGGAAGGCAAGGCTAGTACTTTCATCCCCTCCCCATTTTCCTTGCAGAATGGCTACATCAATTTTGACAAGCGGAGGAAGGTGAGAGGAATGCATGGGCTGGATGCTAGGCATCTCTATCTGTGTCCTAGTAAGGGAAGAAGGCGGGGAAAGTCGGGGGTTCCTGAGTTTTGGCTCCTGCAGTTTGAGGGCTCCTTCCCAGGAGTTTGCTGTCCTTTCTGAGTTGCGACGGCTCCAGAACGAGTGTCGTGGCTATGACCTCCGACCTGACCATGATATCCAACGGTGGCTGCAGGGGCTCCGGCCACTGACAGAGGCCCAGAGGTGACTGGTTGGGCAAGGTTGGAACTTCCGGGCTCTTGTTGGGTGTGGAGGGTTGGTGTTACGTCCTGATCTCTGCCTATTGTCCCTACCCCAGCCACCGTGTGTCCTGTGAGGTGGAGCCACCTGGTACCAGTGACCCCTCTGCCCCACGGGTGCTTCGGCCAACACTGGTCATCTCGCAGTGGACAGAGTGAGAGATTCAGCGGTTGGGGATGGTTTCTTGGGACTTTCCATTCTTCCTCTGACCCTCCCAATCTCCTGCCATTTTAGGGTTCTGGGCTCTGTTGGGGGTCCCACTCCCCTTGTGTCCTGGGACCGGCCCAGTATGGGGGGAGATGAAGCAACTGGAACCCCTGCTCCTCTGCTGACCCGGCTGGCCCAGGTGAGCTCTGCTCCTGACCTCTAAACTTGACACTGACCCCGGCTCTGTGAATGTTTCTTCCTTAGCCTCCCTGTCTTCATGCCAGTCTCCCCATGTTTTTGTTCCTAGCACATGAAGTGGCCATCTGTCTCATCACTAGACTCTGCCCTGGAAAGCAGTCCATCCCTGCACAGTCCAGCTGACCCTAGCCACCTCTCTCCCCCAGCCTCCTCCCCCAGGCCTTCTCGAGGTCACCGCCGCTCAGCCTCCTGTGGCTCTCCGCTGAGTGGGAGTGCAGGAGAAGGGGCCTCCAGGGGGACTGGACATGGGGGAGGGGGATCTGGGCCAGGGTCCTCTGATTGTCGAATCATCCGAGTCCAGATGGAGCTGGGGGAAGATGGCAGTGTCTATAAGAGCATCTTGGTGAGGGAGCATTGGCTTGGGGGTGGAGGTGAAGGATGGTACCTTGTTGGACTATAAATGTTGTCTTGGGTTTGGGCAGCCAAATGGAATTTATTCTAGTTTTAATTTTGATGTTTGGTTTTGGCAGTTATGTTTTGATGGCTACTTTGCATTAGCTGCTGCACCCTGAAGTTCTGGTGGCCATAATAGATTTTCAGAAACAAAATCAGTTTTCTCATAGGGGAGCAACCCTATTTCACTGGGCCCTATGTAGGCAGGTTTATTGGAAACAGGGAGTCACCATAGTGGGTTTCCCTGTTCATTTTAGATACCAGTAATCTTTTTAGGTTGGGTCAATGGCTGAGGTTGGAAGGATGGGAAGCAGGCCATCATGGCTAAATTATTGTTCTTTTGGTCTTCTGTCCCGCCAGGTGACAAGCCAGGACAAGGCTCCAAGTGTTATCAGTCGTGTCCTTAAGAAAAACAATCGTGACTCTGCGGTGGCTTCAGAGTATGAGCTGGTCCAGCTGCTACCAGGGGAGCGAGGTCAGAACCATGAGGGAAAGACAGACTTGGGAGGATGATGGAGTACCTCCACATCTGGGCGGTGTGTGGGGAACAGCTATGTCTGTGCTTGACATCCATCCTCTGAACCTGCAGAGCTGACTATCCCACCCTCGGCTAACGTTTTCTACGCTATGGATGGAACCTCACATGATTTCCTCCTGCGCCAGCGACGAAGGTCCTCTACTGCTATACTAGGCCACACCAGCGGCCCCTCTGCCTCAGGAACTCCTCCGAGTGAGGGAGGAGGGGGCTCCTTTCCCAGGATCAAGGCCACAGGGAGGAAGATTGCACGGGCACTGTTCTAAGGAGGAAGCCCTGTTGGCTTATAAGTCATGGTGTCTGTATCAGATGTGGGTAGCCATCCTGAATGGTGGCAGTTATGTCACATTGGGACAGAAGTTCAGAAAGGTAGCCAGCTACCCTGGGGCAGTGAAGTGCCTGTCACTGGTTTACCAGCAAGCTGAGAAATCCAGCCCTGTGGGAACCGGTAATCTTGTAGCCAAGCTGGATACCTGTGTACAGCTCCTGACCTCCCATGAACATGGCACAGCTAGTGCTGGAAAAGGAATCAGTTTCATTTCTGGTCACATGCAAATGGCAAAGGAAAGGCCTAAAGGCTCTGAGCCCCAGGTCAAACAAGGATGGCAAGTAGGTTCAAGTAGGAGTTCCTTTTCTCACTCTGGGGTTCTTATCACTGTGACAACACTAAGATAATAAACCAAACACTACCTGACATCTACTCACCCTGTTGTTGCAGTACATGAACTGGCTGCTGGGAGTGGGGGTGGGGAACTGGCTGAAGATACAGCCTTGCAACAGGGAGGGGCACATTGTATTCTGCCCCATGAAGAGCTAATAGTTTACCCCTCTCCACCCTGGTCCCTTTATTTACTATTAAATTTTTCTTGTCAGTTGCCCTGCACCCATGTCAAAGTAGTAGCCAACAAATTGTATTAAGGACTCCCCTGGCTGCAAATTTGTAAGAAGCAATTTTAAAATTAAAACAAAGAAATGTTAGAACTTTGTGAGCAACATACAAACTTGAAGACTTACAATACCATAAAGAATTATGTGCTGAGATTTTAAATCACTTTATGCTACATTCAAATGAATTCAAGGAAGACAGAGGCTACAAAGAACAAAAAGAAATGCCAGGGCAGCCTGGGCGCAGTGGCTCATGCCTATAATCCCAGCACTTTGGGATGCCTGGGCAACTTGGCAAGACATCTCTACAATAATCAAAAAATTAGCCGGGCGTGGTGGCACGTGCCTGTGGTCCCAGGTATTTGGAAGGCTGAGGTAGAAGGATCACCTAAGCCTAGCAGGTTGAGG
>NW_007036700.1:269430-274990 GCF_000164805.1 Carlito syrichta
CCCCTCCCCCCCACCATGGGGTCAGGCCTTCCCAGGAGCCCCTGCCTTTGCTGCCTGGGCTCGCTGGAACTCCTGTTGCAGCTGAGCGAGGGTCTCCCTTTGTTGCTCTGACTGCCGCTCAAGGTCCCGGAGCTGGGATTCATATCGCTTACTGAGAGGCAAGGAAGATAAACAGAAAAGGAGAAATTAGTGGAACTTGCTATTGAGAGTGCTGAAAGCAGGAAAGAGACTGGTGGAAAACTTGAAATCTTGGGAAGGGAGGAAAAGAGAGTTGAAAGAGGTTGGAGCATCTGGACAACTGGGGGCTACTACGGAGAACTACTCTGCAATGGTTCCTCAACACCTCTACTCCAATGGTGTAAGATGCATCACAGGGTAGTGGAACAAAGACTCACATTTCAGCTGTGATATAGTCCAGCCTCTTCCCCACTGTGGCTCGAGCTTCCCCTAGCTCCTGTTTGACCAGCACAGGACCCAGAAGTTTAAAGACCACGTTGGACCCATCCAGCAGGGCCAGTTCCTGATAAAGAGGTGGAACACATATAATCAGAACCATGGCCAGAACCGGTTCCTCCTCGCCCCATAAATCCCAGTCCCTCACCTCTTTCACGATATTATTTTCTGTTAGTTGTGCCTCAAGCTTCTGCCTCCCTGACATAGATTTACTCAAGTCTGGGGGTGGGAGGAAAGAGATGATTAGAAACATCAAATTGCCACCGACCCCCACAATCCTAATCATAAGGAGATGAATCTGAGGAAGTAGACGAGGATGGGGGGCAGCGGGTCGTGGATTGGGAAGAGTATTGAGGCGGGAAGGTAGCTGCACACGGGGTCCTGGGTGGGGCAGAAAACCTTATGTCGGTATGGCTTTGGGCTGTGAGTGGACTGGGGCGAGGCCACGCCAACTTTGCTCTCTTACCTTTCTGTAGTTGTTGATATTTTTCCACTTCTCCCTGCAGTTTCTTCTGGATCAGCTCAGCCATGGCGGGGACGAAAGCCTGAGGGGAACAGGAGAGGGGCGCTGGGTCTCACTCTCTGGAAGGTATCCGAGCTCCCCTTTCTGGCCTGGCCTGCGGAAATGACAGCACTCTTAAGAGGCAGCCACTCGTGGGACCGCAGCCTCTCCGGATCTTGGATATCGACTGCACCCTGGCCTCTGGGGGTAAAGGACAAAACTCGAGACCCCGAACCCCTCAACCGAAACCCAAACCTACTCACGTTCTCCCTTCAGTATTAATCAACCCGGAAGTAAACAGAGATTGCTGGGAAAAGACGCTGCCGGAAGCTGTCTTCTGATGCACGCCGGGAAGTGTAGTTCTGATCGACTCAACGAGGGGTGTTCTGCTAAAAAAAAAAAAACTGGATTCGGAAACTTTTAGGCAACATGGAGAGACTAATCCAGAAAAAACAGCATCGTTACTTGGGCCCTAGTCCCAGACCTTCCTCTTTTTCCATCACTCGGGCTCAAGCTGCCGCACGGGAGGGCGGTGCTAAGACCTGCCACGCCCCTGAAAGGAGAGCATGCCCTTACTCAAGATGGCGCCTAGAAGGCTTCAGACCTGGTACGGTGCTGATTGGATAAGAGATAGAGGACTTCCGGGAGTCTCCCAGCCGACTGTGCTACAGCTGAGAGGAGTTTTGCACGTGGATTGTCTTTCGGGTGGGTTAGATGGAGACAGCCCCCAAGCTGGGTAGAGATGTCCCGCCCAAGAAGGACAAACTTCAGGCCAAGAGGAAGGTAGAGGCTTCCCTGGGTGGGAAAGGAAGGTTTTAGTTGTGGGGTCGGGGGGCGGGGCGTGGGTACAGAGTATCAGGGGTCCTCATCTGCCGGTAGAAACCGAGGCGATACTGGGAGGAAGAGACTGCTCAGTCCGCAGCCGGAGCCTCTCCAGGGCCTCCTAGTAACAAGAAGAGGAATCAGGAGCTCCGCCCCCAGAGGCCAAAGAACACTCACATCCTAAAGAAGTCTCGGATCTCCAAGAAACTCCAGGTCCCGAAGAAACCCCGAGAACGGAAGAATCCAGAGTCCCAGCGGAGTTTGTCCGGGGTGAGCCTTCACCCCGATGGGTGGTGGGGCAGGCCACCCTTTGCTTTGAGAGCGAGGGCTGGGGTCAACCCGAGCCTGTCTGCTAGTTGCTGCCTCTTTCCTCAGGCCCAGGACCCATTCCCAGGCCCCGCTCCCGTACCTGTGGATGTGGTCCAGAAGTTCTGTCGCATTGACAAATCCAAAAAGGTGAGGTCCAGCCGGAAAGTGGGGAAGGGTTGGGAGCAGGGAGTGTCTGGTTGAATCAGGTGGAGTCTGGGCCAGGTGACTTTCTTGTGACCCAACAAATTACCTGGTTCTTTTGCCACTTCTTCCTAACCAACAATGTTATAGCTACCACGTTGTAGGTCCAAAACCCGAAACAGACTTAAGGTGGCTGAAACTGAGGAAGAAGAAACAAGTGTCACAGCTGCTCGTTCTGAGCTGCTGCTTGCTGAGGAACCTGGGTGAGTGGACCCTAATCTATGGCTCCCTAGTCCGTGCTTTACACGATTCTCCTTTCTCATTTTTATGTTCGTAAACCTACTTCACCTTGGGAAGTTTTACTGCCATCCTAATCTTTGCTTTCAGGTTTCTGGAAGGGGAGGATGGAGAAGACACAGCAAAGATACTACAGGCTGACATTGTGGAGGCCGTGGACATTGCAAGTGCAGCCAAGGTGAGCCTGAGGAGGGAAGGGAGCCAAGGGGTTGATTGGTGGTTCAGGACAAGAGAGGAATGGGGACCAGAAAGGGAATTACTGAGGTGAAGTCATACTTGATTTTTTTCCCCCACTCTTCCCTTTCCCAGCACTTTGACTTGAATCTGCGGCAGTTTGGACCCTACAGAGTGAACTACTCACGAACTGGGAGGTAAGGTTATATTCCAGTGACTCTTGAAATAAGGTGTGGTTATGTTTCCTTAACTACTTCAGCCATACCCAATGTATGTTTGGGTTGTTGATGAGGGGAGTGCCTGCCATTTGCTTGGATGTGAGGATTAGCATCTCTAGCAGTATTTCTCTTCTCCCTGGGAGAGAAGGGGCAGACCTCAAGTTGTCTGTGTTCTGCATTAACACCCTGCCTGTTCCTCACTTCCAACAGACACCTAGCTTTTGGAGGCCGTCGGGGTCATGTGGCTGCCCTTGACTGGGTGACAAAGAAGCTCATGTGTGAGATCAATGTCATGGAGGCAGTGCGGGACATCCGGTTAGTGGGAATGAGACAGCCAATCCCTGATTGAATGACAGCCTGTGACTGCGTTTTCCATTAAACCACTCCTCCTCCCCACCAGGTTTCTCCATTCTGAGGCACTGCTTGCTGTCGCTCAGAACCGCTGGCTTTACATCTATGACAACCAGGGCATTGAGCTGCACTGTATCCGCCGTTGTGATCGAGTCACACGGCTCGAGTTCCTGCCCTTCCACTTCCTTCTGGCTACAGCTGTGAGTGGCTGTGGAGCACAGGGATTGGGTGGCAGCCCTTGGGAAGGCCACTTCTCTAGGACCCCACTAGAGGGAAGATAGAGGCCAATGAAGATTTGGTCGTTTTCTGTCTCTTTCTCAGTCAGAGACAGGGTTTCTGACCTACCTGGACGTGTCTGTGGGGAAGATTGTGGCAGCTCTGAATGCTCGGGCTGGTCGGCTTGATGTCATGACTCAGAACCCTTACAATGCCGTCATCCATCTTGGACACAGCAATGGTTAGTCCCTAGCTCAACTTTGACTCTCTGACCATCCTGAGTTGCTTTTCTTCTATATTTGTATTTCACAAGTTCTTTCAAGTATTCTCTCATTATCTCTTGGTCTTGAGTCACCATCTTTCCCAGGTTTAACAACCTCTGGGTTGGGTTTGTATTAGTAACTTTAGTTCTCCTTTTGCTTCCAGGTACTGTGTCTTTATGGAGTCCAGCAGTGAAGGAGCCACTGGTAAAGATTCTCTGTCACCGTGGTGGGGTCCGGGCTGTGGCAGTGGATTCTACAGGCACGTAAGTCATTTGTTTGGGGATGAGGTGGGTGTGTGTGTGGGATATCACAGGTGGGTAGAAAGGTATGGAAAACAGTGTGCCTTTAGGAGCACAGAGTCCAGCCAGGCTGCCCGGTTTAAATTCCAGTGTTACCACTGACCAGCTATGTAAGTGTGGACACATTACTTAACCTCTGTGTGTCTCACAGTTTCCTTTACCCTATGAATGTCTAGCTCACGGGTCCAAACACTTTTTCTGTAAAGAGCCAGATAGTAAATATTTTAGGCTTATTCTGAGACCAAGAGGCAAAATCGAAGTTATTATGTAGGTCCTTAAGTAACAAGAGAGAAAACAAATTATCACAAATTATTAAGCAATGAAATTTAAAACATAATAACTGAATATGATTTTTTTGTAAATACAAGTCTAATGGAAAGAACCAAATGCCTTTTTTTGAGCATAAGTTTGTTTACTTGCGATTTACAGTTAGTGTTCCAAATCATCAAATTTGGTTGCAAATATTCATGTTAATGCTGATCTGTAGAGAGATTTTATGTATTTCATCTTTGAAAATGCCTTTCACATGGACAGGTAGTGAGGTAGGTGGTATGTGAGATGCCCCAATCCTGTCAAATGATGACTGTCACGGCCACTCAACTGTGTTATAGAGGGAAAGCAATCACAGAATAAGTAAATGAGTGAGTGTGGGTGTTCTGGTAAAAATTTATTTGTGGACATTAATTTGAATTTCATAATTTTCACATCTCAAAATATTCTTTTGACTTTTTTCAACCACTTAAAAATGTAAAAACCATTTTTAGTTCGTGGGCTGCACAGAAGTAAATGATGGGCCATATTTGGCTCCTGGGCAGTGTACCAAGGCCTGGTCTAAAGCCTTCATAAAGTTGTTGTAGGCATTAAAACAAGTTAAGGCATAGAGTTTAGCACAGTGTCTGGCAAACAGGGAATGCTTCACTTATCGTCATCTTTAAAGATGATCCTTCTTGAGCCGGGCTCGGTGGCTCAGCCTGTAATCCCGTGCCTTTGGGAGGCTGAGGTGAGTGGATTGCCTGAGCCCGTGGGTTCGAGACCCACCTGGGCAGCAAGACCTCATCTCTACAATAAATCAAAAAATCAGCCGGGCATGGTAGCGCATGCCTGTAATTCCAGCTACACGGAAGGCTGAGGCGGAAGGATCGCCGGAGTCCAGCAGGCGAGGCTGCGGTGGCCGGGAGCGGCCACTGCACTCCAGTCTAGGCGACCGAGTGAGGTTCCAACTCAAAAAATAAATTAATAAAAAATAAATTAATAAAATAAAATACAGTGCATAAAGTAGTAAAACTTTCTAAATCTTTACATAACCAGAAGTCCCTTCCTTTTGTCCCTACACTTATTTGCTTGGGTACAGAATTACAGTTTGAAAGCAATTTTCCCTTATAACCTTAAGAACACTATTTTTCATCTAGCATCCAATATTACTTATAAAATATCTGAGTCTGTTATATTGTAGATAAACTATTTCTTCGTTCGAAAATTGTTACGATTTTCTCTTTAATCCTGTATTATTTAAAA
>NW_007036700.1:275010-281743 GCF_000164805.1 Carlito syrichta
AGACCCACCTGGGCAGCAAGACCTCATCTCTACAATAAATCAAAAAATCAGCCGGGCATGGTAGCGCATGCCTGTAATTCCAGCTACACGGAAGGCTGAGGCGGAAGGATCGCCGGAGTCCAGCAGGCGAGGCTGCGGTGGCCGGGAGCGGCCACTGCACTCCAGTCTAGGCGACCGAGTGAGACTCCAACTCAAAAAAAAAAAAAAAAAAGATGATCCTTCTTTCCAGATCTGGTTGGTGATGTAAGGGGTGGGGGCCGTGTGTCTGCTTTGGATTTCTGGTGTTCCTGAGGGAGGATCTGTGTTTTCCACAGCTGTTCTGTCTGACTTGTATTTTCCTTTGATTCCTTTCATCTGGCATTCACTGGATACCTACTGCAGGCTGGGCTTCATGCTAAGGTTCTGGGGACATAAGGAGGAATCATTGAGCCAGCCCAGGTGTGGTGTTCCAATTACACTTTAGGTGATTTGTGGGAATGATCAGCCAGCCGATGCATTTAGTTTCTACTCAGTTGTCTTCTGCCATCTCAGACTCAGTATGTCCATCACTGAGTAGGTCACCTCACTCCTAACATTTCTCCTTGCCTGCTCCCATTCTCCCAGAATTTTCCTGTCACCCAGAATTTGACTTCTTTGGCTTTTCTAGCTAGCTGCACAGTGCCCATGTTCTTCAGCCTTCAGGAATAACAGGAACTGGAAGCACTGCTTACTGAGTGCTCTCTGAGTCCCCATGCTCTGATACTTGCTTTGGTGGCATCTCTTCATACTACTCAGACCACTATGAAGTTCTGACAGTTTTTCCTCAGGGATCTCTCCCAGGGCTGTTTCTCTTCTTCTTTTTTTTTTTTTTTTTTGAGTTGGAGTCTTGTAGTCTCACTCACTCACTCTGTCACCCAGGCTGGAGGGCACTGGCATGCTCCCGGCCATCACAGCTTTGACCTGCTGGGTTCAGGCATCCTTCTGCCTCATTCTTCCAAGTAGCTGGAACTACTGATACGCACCACTATGCCCGGATAATTTTTTGATTTATTGTAGAGATGAGGTTTCACCAAGTTGCCCAGGCTGGTCTCGAACTCCTAAGTTCAGCCAATCCTCTTGCCTCCACCTCCCAAATTGCTGAGAGCCAGGCATGAGCCACCACACCTGGCTAGTTATCACCTTGATGTTGAACAGCTCTAAGCCTTAATCTTAGGCCCATCCACTTTTCTCTAGTCCTTCTGAGGAACTTTTCAGAAAGGCTACAGGGACTCCAGAGATAAAGCTGACCATCTTCCTCAAGAGGCTTTTTGGAAGTTGAGTTAGGATTGGATTAGATTGGCTTCTCAAAGCTCAACTGCTTGCAAGTTTAGTAGTATAATAGTGTAGCCTGGACTCCTCTCCACAAGACTGGCATTTAACCCAGGGAATCTCATGGATGGTTGTGTTGGGGAGAGGAGCCAGCATGTGCCCCTGAGTTGTTGGCTCACCAAAGGGTGTGGCACTGCATCTCAGGAGCTCTCGGTAATTCCTGCTTTGCACTGATGACCCTTCGCTTGGGTGGAGTTGAGGCCCTGATTATCTTGTCAAAAGGATCCACCTGGGCCTCTGTTGGGCGCCATCACTGAGACTCTTCAGTTCCCGCCACCTGGGTTCATAGCCAATGCAAAAAATAGAATCGTTGGCCCCTTGGCAAACATACATCCCCTGCTTGGCTGGTCCCCCTTCAGCCTCCTTCTCTGAGGAAAAGCTGGAACATAGACAGAAACTTCAACCTCTGATTGTAAACAACTTAGGCAGCACATGATTCCTTGAGGGGATTTTGTCACCAACCCTCCCTCCTTCCAGGGAAGGCTTAGAGGGCGGGGCCAGGCCCTCTAGCATATGACTTCATGACTTCCTACGATTTTCTTTAGTCCATGCAGTCTTTAGCTTATGATTTGTCATTGCCAGAGAACAATGTTTGGTCCTCAGTCTGACTTTATTTTTATTTATTTATTTATTTTTGAGTTGGAGTCTCACTCTGTCATCCAGACTGGAGTCGCTCCCGGCCACTGCAGCCTTGAACTGCTGGGCTCCGGTGATCCTTCCGCCTCAGCCTTCCAAGTAGCCGGAATTACAGGCATGCGCTACCACGCCTGGCTGATTTTTAAAAATTTATTGTAGAGATGAGGTCTCGCTGCCCAGGTGGGTCTCGAACCCGCGGGATCAGGCAATCCACTCACCTCAGCCTCCCAAAGGCGCGGGATTACAGGCTGAGCCACCGAGCCCAGCTCAGTCTGACTTTAAAGAAAGCCTAAATGGTCCTTTTGTAGTTCATAAGCATGGTGATTGGATTTTCATATGCATGGGTGAGACATTCTTCCCTCCAACCCTGTTATAACGTCCACACATTACCATGTGACATAAAATAAACCCTACAGTTTGTCCCCTCCTGATTTTCCTGACCGTGTTTCCCACCAGTCTTGAAAGCAACTCTGCTTCCATTTCACTGTCTCTACACGCTGGTATTAATGCGTTTGTACCTGCTATGTCTCTATTTCTTGTGCTTTCTTGGAAATTATCTAAAATGACTCCAGTCCCACCTTTCCCATGAAGCCTTTCGTGACCACTGCAGATGCTCGCTCCCTCACTGAGCTCTTTGCTGCTGGTCTTTGAGGGGAATATCATATTTAGGTACAGCCTGTTTTGTGTATTTTCCCTGTTTTGAGTCTCTGTTGCCTAGGCTGGAGTGCAGTGGCACAATCTTGGCTCACTGCAGCCTCAACCTCCTGGGCTCAGGCAATCCTTCTGTCTCAGCCTTCCAAGTAGCTAGGACTACAGGTGCATGCTACCATGGCTGGGTAATTTTTAAATTTTTTTTGTGGTGATGAGGTCTTGCTATATTGCCCAGGCTGGTCTCCAACTCCTTGATTCAAGCAATTCTTCCACCTCGGCCTCCCAAAGTGTTGGGATTATAGGTGTGAGCCACCAGGTCTGGCTTGTGCTCTCCCTTGGACTCATATGTCTTAAGAGGGAAATGTGGCATTAGTAGGTAAGAAGCAAGAAGCAGATACTAAAGAGACAGGTCTGACTTGAATCCTAGTCTGAACATTTGCTAACCCAGATTTCTTTTCTCTGAGCTTCAATTTCCTTCCTGTAAAAGATAAATAAAAATAGTACAGAGTTACATGAAGCTTATCTGAGAGGGATGTTTAGTGTGATGGTAGGGGTTATTATTAGTCTTTTCTCCCCAAGCATACTGGATGCTTGGACTTGGCCATGAACAAGGCTGCTTAGTAAACTCATTTACTGACAGGTTAATCAGTCCCCCTTCCCCCCCCCCCCCCCAGGTACATGGCCACCTCCGGTCTGGATCACCAGCTGAAGATTTTTGACTTGCGAGGGACATACCAGCCTCTGAGAGCTCGGACCCTGCCCCAGGGAGCGGGGCATCTGGCTTTCTCCCAGCGGGGACTGCTGGCTGCAGGAATGGGTGACGTCGTTAACATCTGGGCAGGGCACGGCAAGGCCAGCCTACCCTCCCTTGAGCAGCCCTACCTCACCCACCGCCTCTCAGGCCCTGTGCATGGCCTTCAGTTCTGCCCCTTTGAGGATGTGCTGGGATTGGGTCACAGCGGGGGCATCACCAGCATGCTGGTCCCTGGTGAGTGGATCAGGTGATGGGCTCCAAGTGAATGGGCTCTAGGTGGGAGTTTGGAGGGGCCTGAGACAACCAGGGGCAGGGGCTTGGGTAGACTGGCTTCTTGTGGCTCCATGCTTCTCTCTCCCTCCAGGGTCTGCCGAACCCAACTTTGATGGCCTAGAGAGTAACCCATACAGGAGCCGGAAGCAGCGGCAGGAATGGGAGGTGAAGGCTCTGCTGGAAAAGGTGAGGCTTTCGCTGCTGGAGAAGGGATCTGCATGTGGTTTGGGGCTGAGGTTGGGGAAAGCTCCCTAGAGCTCATATGCTAGAGGTCTTGGGAAGAACAGCCTCCTTGGCTTCTGTCTCTTTGGTGCCACCCTCCCATAGCTCCAAATCCTTTCTTGATCCTGATATCCCCAGGTACCTGCAGAGCTTATTTGTCTGGACCCACGAGCCCTGGCGGAGGTGGATGTCATTTCTTTGGAGCAGAAAAAGAAGGAGCGGATCGAGAGACTGGTATGGAGTAGGTCCCCCAGAGCCCAGGCCCTTCCTCACTCTACATCCTCTCCCCACCATGGGCTTATCCCCAAAAGCACAGCACAGCAGGTGGGTATGGCCAGTTCCCTGACTCTGAGGCTGTAACGGATTTCATTCCTGTCCCCTCTCTCAGGGCTATGACCCCGAGGCTAAGACTCCCTTCCAGCCAAAGCCAAAGCAAAAGGGCCGCAGCTCCACAGCAAGCCTGGTGAAGAGGAAGAGGAAGGTCATGGACAAAGAGCACAGGGTAAATGAGCATTGGTGGGGTAGGCCAGGCCTACGGCAAGCTGCAACCTCCTGCTTGTGCCTCTGGCCTTGCAAGCCTGCCACCCACCTTGCCCCGTGTCCCTTCTCCCTTTCCCCCAGGACAAGGTCCGGCAGAGCCTTGAGCAACAGCAACAGCAGCAGGAGCAGCAGCAGCAGCAGCAGCATAAGCAAGAGAAGGCCAAGCCCATGAGGGCCCGACCATCTGCCCTGGACAGATTTGTGCGCTGAGCCAGGCTCCAGGGTGACCTCAAACAATCTCTCCCCAAGATCGCCAGTAGGGAAATGACTTCCCTGGAACTGGGAGGGGGCAGTGCGCTCCCTTCCCTAACTCAGAGTGGACAGGGTGGGTTGGTATTAAAGAGGAAAGAGATCTTTTTGGATAATGTGTTGAATCATCCTGTGGACCAGTTCCCCTCCCTCTTGCCCAGCATGGGGCTATTCTAGGATCACAAAGGTAATTTTGCTCTGCTACTATCCCTGCTGTGGTTGCTGTGGCCTTAGCCTTGCCTTTTAGGGACATTCCTCCTCAGAGAGGCTGTCCTCTTCCTCATGTCCCTAGAAATCTCCTTCCCATCTGGCAGCCTCTTGGTTCTCTAGGTTTGTGTTCTGGCAGTCCTGGTGAAGATCACGCTGCACTCGAAGAGGTGGAGAGACAAGTTTATTGAGGGGGTTATGCCCCCCTCCTGCCCCGGCTGGAGAGAACAACCCCAGCACTGTTTTTCTGACCATCTTTGGGGCTGGCAGGCCAGGCCCCTAGGTGTTTCCTATATCCCTGTCTTTGGTGCAGACTGAGGGTCTGGTATGAGGAAACTGATAAGCTGCAGCCAGCTAGGGCCTCTGTCTTGGGCCTGGGAGAGAGAATGTCTGCTCCCCATGTCTATCCTGTGGCCCCAGACACTCTTCAGCTGTGAAGCCAGGCTATGACCCGACACCGCAGGATGCCCAGGATTTCCTGTAGCCAGGAGCAGAAGGGCGCGGTCCTTTCCCCATCAGAGCTGCCCACCAACTTCCAGGCTTCCTGCATCTCCCAGGGGTCCAACTTATGGGACGTCAAAAGGAACTTCCCATAGCAGCACCGGTCCAGGGGATAGTGGGTGGCGCCAGCTAGCTTGACACAGTGGGTTGGGGCAAGGCCTCCTCGGCGGGCACTCACCCCCACAAAGACATCCTCCAATGGCAGAGGGGGTGCCCGGCTGGCCACTTTCAGAATGAGTTGCACAGCAGACAATGACAGCACATACCCCGTGCCAGAGGCATAGGGTGGAAAGGGACCCCAGGTTTGAGGCCACTGCTCCTCTGACACGTGGTGCCGGCCCCCTGCTGTCCGAGAGGGGTTCACCCGCCAGTGCACGCGGCCCAGGTACAGAAGGGGGACTGCCTGGCTGCCGTCTTCCCGTGCCTCATCAACCGCAGCCTCTTTCTGGGGCTCCCTGCCCCTCTCCCATTGTTCCCAATGGCCCCCTCGCAGGACCAGCTCTGATACCAGTTCTGGGACGTTGACATACACATCGTCGTCCGTCTTGAAAACGTAGCGGGCCATGGGGCAGTGTTTGTCAGCCCAGTTCAGCCCGCTGAGGGTCTTGAGGGTGAGGTTGCGATAGGAGTCCTGGAAGGCCGCTTGCAAGATGTCCCCGTGGGCCGCTGACTCCCTCGCCAGGTCGTTCCCGTGGGAGCTCGAACCGGGGTGCTGTTCACTCGGCTCTCCCAGCAGAAAAAGTGTCTGCACCCTGAGTCCCCGCGTTTGGCGCAGCCTGCCCCACGAGGCGCGAATGGCGTTTCTCTGGTTCACGTTCTCTAGGGCCGTGCACACCAGGATTAGCAGGAAAGGAGGTGCGCCGGGACCCCTGCAGGCCTCCTGGTTGGGGATCAAGAGGCGGGGCAGAGCCAAGGGCGGCCCTGGTGAGGCGGGGGCTGGGAGCAGGGAGGCTAGTGAGAGGCTCAGCAGCTCCTCCCCCAAACCCGAGGGCCCAAAGAGGGTCCAGACGATCACCAGCAGCAGAGCGGCAAGGAGAAGGCGCCGGAAGAGGCTGAGGGGCATGGTGTGGCGCAGTCAGAGGTAATCTGGAAAAAGGCAGAGCGGTTACAGGGTGGAGAGTCTGGCTCTCCCTGGCCTGGGCCAAGGGCGGGCATCTACCTAACGCACCACGCCCGGGGTGTGGCAGGTGGCCGCGCAGTCTACCAGCGCACCCTGGGGGCCCGGAGGAGGGGCTGCAGCTGAGGACTATTGCAGGGGTGGGATGGTTACCTTGTCGCTGCGGCTTTGCCGCCGCCGCCGCCACGCTCAGCTCCATGGCTGGCCGATCGTTGCCCCTCCCCCACCCTACTCCG
>NW_007036700.1:281975-303540 GCF_000164805.1 Carlito syrichta
CGCACAGGCGGGAGCCGCGCACAGGCGGCCTGCAATCAGTCCAGTTTGTACTGCTGCACCCCACCCAATCCACACGCGCTTCACCTCTTTACCGGAACTCCGCCCTTACCGGAACTCAACCCAAGGTTGGTGCCCGGTTGATCTTGTTGCTTAGATGAAAAGGCCAATGGACTTTAATCTGTACCAGCCTGCCTAATTTTCCGACTAGATAAAGGACCCCACCTTTTTAGAAACCCAGGATGGCCAAGACCTGCAAATAACTGCAACTGGATAGACTCACCTAGCCACACACAACCGCTCTGCATAAAGCTCAAGCGGACTTGGCTTTCTTGAAGCTGGTCTGGATTCCCCCTTAAGACCACAAGAATGTTATGTGCTTTATGTGGGGGGTGGCATCACTAGCTAGACATAGGGTTAATTTGAAGAGGGCAAGAGTAGAGCATCACCACCGCTAAAACCACTGGCATTGTTTCGGTAGGTGAGTGGAAAGGGAAAAATGACCGAAAGGGCCCAGCCATGCTGACATCAGAAGAATGGAGAAAACCACAAGGAAAGCCATAGGTATATAAACTATTTATTAGCAGACAAGGTCTACAGACTTTATTTCTTCTTGGATACACCCACGGTACGACCACGACGCCCAGTGGTCTTGGTGTGCTGGCCTCGAACACGAAGGCTGTAGGTAAAAAAGGGGGGAGGGTCAAAGGTCATACATAGCACAAAGAAAAGCATAAAGAATCACACTGGGAGGGTAGAAGCCAGCAAGATGAAACCCCCACCCCCACTCACCCCCAGAAGTGGCGTAGCCCTCTATGGGCCCGAATCTTCTTCAGTCGCTCCAGATCTTCACGGAGCTTGTTGTCTAGACCATTGGCCAAGACCTGGATTTGAGGGAGAGGGTGAGATAGTGTTTGATCCCTGAACTCCTACACCCAATTCTATTTGGAACCCCCTCTTCTTGTAATCCCACTGCCATTTCAATACACACCTGGCTGTATTTTCCATCCTTTACATCCTTCTGTCTGTTTAAGAACCAGTCTGGGATCTTGTACTGGCGCGGATTCTGCATAATGGTGATCACACGTTCCACCTGGCAGGTGCAAGGTCAGTTCTAGATGGCACCCTTTCTGAGTTAAAGCCCAACCCCCAACCATCTTCCTTGCCCTCACCTCATCTTCAGTGAGTTCTCCTGCCCTCTTGGTAAGGTCAATGTCTGCTTTCCTCAACACCACATGAGCATATCTTCGACCCACACCCTGAAGTGACAGGTTTTTGTGTTAGTGTTGAATCTGTTTTTACTCCCTTATAGCTCCATTACTTAAAAACCCCACAAAGACAAGGCCTGCAACAACCTATTGTTTCATAATTCCCCAAACCACCCTTTCCTCACCCACCGTAGGGGCAGGGGCTGGACCAAGAGCAGAGAACTTGAGCTAGACCACTGAAAGCAGGATCTTTTTTTGCCCCATTGCCCAGCACATGTAGTTTTAAATGCCTTCTGGTTTTTGCATTGTAGAGAATCAAGGGCCTGCCTCTCCAAGGTTATCCAGGAAACTAGGGTATTGTGAGTTAACAGGCTTGATCAAGGTACTGGGCTGTCAGTTGCTCATTAATCTCTAAGGGTCATAATGATTTAGGCAAGTCACCGTATCCCCATGAGGTTAAGTGCTCCAAGATCAGAAACTTGATTTTGTCAGTGCCCAGAGATAACCCTGTCCAAAAGAAACCAGCACCCCTTGCCATCTAAACTGAAATCAAATTGACTTGGATAGTGAAAGATGCACCCTCAATTTATGTCCACCTAGACCTCAGACTGTGGCACTAGTTGGAAATTAGGTCTTTGCAGAAACAATTAGGCAAAATGAGGTTATACTGGATTAGGGTGGACCCTAGATCAAGAGACTGGTGACTTTGTAAAAGAAACAGACACAGAAGCAAGCAGCCGCAAGCCAAATGTCAAAAATCACTGACAATCATGAGAAGACAGAAAGAGGAAAAGCAGGATTCTTAAGGCCTTCAACGGGAACATGGCCCTGTTGATGCCTTGATTTTGAACTTCTGGCCTCTAGACCCAAAAGAACAGATTTTGCCTAGTTCGTGTAGCCTTAGGAAGCTTGCCCAGCTTCCTAAGGTCTCTAACTCCTAGCCTCAAGTGTTCCTTCTGCCTCCCAAAGCATTGGGGTTATAAGTGTAAGCCACCACTGCCTTGAATGTTGGGCTCAGGTGACCCTTCTGCCTCAGCCTTCTAAGTAGCTGGAACCACAGGCATGCGCCACCATGTCTGGCTAATTGATTTATTGTAGAGAAGAGTTCTCACCAAGTTGCCCAGGCTGATCTTGAACCCCTGGGCTCAGGCAGCCCTCTCGTCTCAGCCTCCACCACACATGACCCTCACTCCCATTTTAAAGTACATCTTAGGTGTGGTGGTTCACACCTGTAATTATAGTGCTTTGGAAGGCTCAGTGGGAGGACTGCTTGAGCCCAGGAGTTAGAGACCAACCTGGACAACATAGTAAGGTCCCCACCTCTACACTGCATTAAAAAGTAGCCCAGGTTGGGCGCAATGGCTCACGCCTGAAATCCCAGCACTTTGGGAGGTGGAGACAAGACAAGGGTTGGTTGAGACCACCCTGAGCAATACAGTGAGACCTCAGACTTAAAAAAAAAAAAAAAAAAAGGCTTGATATGGTGGCACACACCTGTAGTCCCAGCTCCTCAAATAGTTGAAACAGGAGGACTGGACTGCTTGAGTTCAGGAGTTCAAGGTTGCAGTGTGCTACCATTGTGCCACACCTGGGTGACAGCAAGACCTAGTCTCTAAAAAAAAATTAAGGTGGCCATGAGTGAGCCACTGCACTCTAGCTGGGCTCGGTGGCTCAGCCTGTAATCCCGCACCTTTGGGAGGCTGAGGTGAGTGGATTGCCTGAGCCCGCGGGTTCGAGACCTACCTGGGCAACTTGGCGAGACCTCATCTCTACAATAAATCAAAAACTAGCCGGGCATGGTAGCGTGCGCCTGTAATTCCAGCTACTTGGAAGGCTGAGGTGGAAGGATCACCGGAGCCCGAGGCTGCGGTGGCCAGGAGCGGCCACTGCAGTCCAGTCTGGGTGACAGAATGAGACTCCAACTCAAAACAAAACAAAACACAAAAGTTTTGCGTTACAATCAACTTGCCCCTGCCCCACCTTTTCAAATAACCAACAAAGGGTAGTTATCACCCTGATATAGAGTAAGGACAGAACATTAGCCCTACAGAACATCCATAACAAAATGCAAAGGGAAAACAAAATGAGGATGGCATCATAGGATCCATATTACCTGTCAAATAAATGACCTCTCCTGTCTGTGTAAACTTCGAATCTCTTCTTCAAACTCTACTGGCTGATTTACTATGTTTGTCACTACCTTAACTACATCTTTGGAAGAACCTCCTCCCTATACCCAACCTTCACTTTTTCTGCTCAATTTTCTTCCAATTTCTAAGAACTAAGATCCCAGACCAAAGACCACCTCTAAACTTTCCTTTTTTCACCAGCCCAAGAGCTAGCTGCCTGAGGCGTTTCTCCACACAGCTGGCAAAAACCTTAGTGCTCCTCTAACTCTAGGAATAGCCTTTCCCAGTGAGAGGTGGGGCATCAGAATCCCTGAGATCTCTTATCAGATTCTCAAACAGCACCTAAAAATGTGTTGGTCAAACTGTTGTCTGAGTAATAAGGTGACTCCAAAGTTTGGCCAAAAGTATCAAATATAAATCCAGTCAATTTCAAAGGGGTAGACACGACAGGTTTAGAAGCATCCTGCCTTTCTAATAATTTATATTCACTATCTCACTTACGCTTCAAACAAGTCTCTGAAATAGATACCATGTTTTTCACTGCCTTACTAGTTTTATGGAAATGTCTAACAGACCAGGCGCAAGTGGCTCAAGCCTGTAATCCCAGCACTTTGGGAGGCTGAGGTGAGAAGACTGCCTGAGTTCAGGGGTTCGAGACCAGCCAGGGCAACTTGGTGAGATTCCCCCCCATCTCTACAATAAATCAAAAAATTAGCCAGCGTGGTAACACACACCGGTGGTTCCAGCTACTTGGAAGGCTGAGGCGGAAGGATCACCTGAACCCAGCAGGTTGAGGCTGTAGTGGTCATGAGCATGCCACTGCACTCCATCCTGAGTCACAGAGCAAGGTTCCAACTCAAAACAAAACAAAAATCAAAACTCCTCAAAGCCAGACAACAGCATCCCTAACACCATCCATTCCCTAACACTATATGAGTACCAGAAGCTGGGATTTGTGAGCAAGACAGGCCTTGCCCTGCCCCATAAGTGTGTACAAACACTGGTAGGCAAGAAAGATGCTCAGCGATTTCCACAAATAACTATGCTTTCTGACTCCTCCCCCTGCAAAAAAGTCCCCATCTGGAAGGTCAGGGATCCATACAGTTCATGGAAATATTCAAGCTTGTATTCACGCACTTGTTATCTGCTGGCATCTCTACTCACCCCTTAAGATGTGGAATAATTATCCAATTCTCAGGGCATGTAAGTATCACAGGAAAGGATGCTGTTAGGATGCGCTGAGGGAGAAGGAGGGGTGGCAAGAAACTGAACCTAGCAGGAATCTCACAAGTTGATGGCCCAGGAGAACCTTAGCGACTGCAGATAGGCACCATACCCACTTCCCACGGGACATGTTTTTGGCTTGACCTTATATCATTCTCTGGCTTTTATTGTTTCTCTGGTAAACGTGGTGGTATAGGTTAAAGGGATTAGTTGCATCCTTAACCATCTTCAACCTTGCCTCATTTTTATAGCTTAGGTCTCAACAACCCAGTTTGGGCTTACGATCTCTGCCCCTTACCCTACTTTACCTTAATGGCAGTGATGGCAAAGGCTATTTTCCGCCGCCCGTCGATGTTGGTGTTGAGTACTCGCAAAATGTGCTGGAACTTCTCAGGGATCACTAGAGACTGATTGGAAGAGTATGGGAAATCAGATACCGTGAACTATCAAACCGTAAGGTCACTAAGGCGATAGAACAACCTCAAACAGAAACGTCAGCATCTCACATAGGGAGGAAGGACACCCCACCCTTAGGTTTCCATTTCACACCGAACTCCTCAGTCCTGCAAAAAGGAGGAACACGAAGCGTTCAGGCATGGGGAAAATGCAACCTCTGGAAAGAGGGAGCAGACTTCCAGCCTCTTTCCAAAAGTACACTCTGCATGCAGAGGCCGGAGTACCCTACATATGCCCAAGGCTTTGGCAGCTTCCGTGCACCCGAGGAGTGACCCTTCCTCTGGTCCCGCTCCCCGGAATTGGAAGTCTTTGGCGTCCCTTCCCAGGGGGGCGATCCAAGGCTCCACACAGAATGTTGCAGGCCCCTAGGACACGGTGTTCTCGGCACCCTGACAGCAGTCTTTCCCTGTCCGGGTTCCGATGTCGTTGGATCCCGGGACAGACTCGTCTTACCATGGCGGCGGCACAAACGGCGGCGTGTAGGCCTCCTGTGGAAGAGAAAACGGAAGTGACGTGCTATGCTTATATAGTTTTTAGGCGGAAGAGGCGGGGCGATCTAGGTGAAACGCTTTCGGAAACTGCTTCAGCGCGAGCTCTCTGGACTTCTGAGAGTATTGCTTGGGTGCTCCAACTTCCGCTGTGTCATTTCTTTACAGTTCGTAGAGTTCACGGGTACAAGAGTAGCTAAGGTTCCGGAACGACATTGTGCTTGAGACCTCCACATTCCCCTTTGCACTCAGGTGGATACAGCTGCAAGGGGAAGGATGGAGTCAATTTAACGCAAATATCTTGGAACCAGTTTGCGCTGTGCAAGACACTCTGGGACTTGTAGTTCCACTCGGAGGAACGGACGCCGGGACTGACAGCTGCCGGAAGTGAGGCTGCGGGGAATGGCCGCCGCTGCGACCATGGCGGCAGCCGCCCGAGAGCTGGTTTCGCGGGCTGGGACCTCAGATATGGAGGAGGAGGAGGGCCCGCTGGTGAGAACGCGGGAATGTTTTTCCTCCGTAGTCACGTCCTCGCGTCAGTAAGGCCTGGGCTGGGTTTAGGCACAGGGGTGGGAGCTTGGCTGCCACCAATGATGCTGCCTGTTTGGCTCCCTATACCTTTCCCTGGGATCAGACCCGACCCCGAGCTGGGGCCAGAATGGTTGAAATTCAGGTTCGAGGGCATCATTGTAACTTCCCTCCTCGTTTTTGGGTAGGGTAAAGGAACAATATACTGTAAAATTTAAGACTATGGCCTCTGGAGCCAGAGTGCCTGGGTTCTAGTTCCAGCCTTGCCATTTACACGCTGTGTGTCTTTGGGCAAGTTAACCAACTTCTCTATGCCACCGTCTTCCACACCTTTAAAGTGAAGAAGATAATAGGACCTATCGTATGGTTGTCGTTAGGATTAGATAAATGAGTATATGTTAGATGTCACCTGGCACGCAGATACACACTATATGTTAGTTGATACTTCTAGAAATGCTTAGGGTTCCCTAGAGGTGTACTGATAGAACACCCGAGATAGCAGGATTTTGAGGATCCTGAATTCAACGGCAAGATCTGCTTTGTCCTCAGCAACTCCTAATTTTTCTCATTGGAACACCTCCACTGTTTTGCTTTTGTTTTTTTTTGAGACTATGTTTTCCAGGCTGGCCTGAACTCTGGACTCAAGTACTCCTCTGGCTTCAGCTTACCAAATTCAAGTTGCGGGGACTACAGAGACTGGCTGTTCTTCTGGGTTTCCTCCTGTCTTTTTTTTTTTTTTTGGGTTGGAGGCTCACTGTCGCCCAGGCTGTAGTGCAGTGGCACACTCATGGCACCGCAGCCTCTACCTGTTGGTCTCAGGCATTCCCCTGCCTCAGCCTTCTAAGAACCTGGAACCACAGGCGTGCACCACCACATGAAGCTAATTTTTTAATTTATTGTAGAGATGTCTTGCTAAGTTGCCCAACTGGTCTTGAACTCCTGGGCTCAGGCAATCCTCTCACCTCTGCCTCCCAAAGTGCTAGGATTACAGGCATGAGCCACCATGCCCGGCTCCTCCTGTCATAATGTATTGCCTGACTCTTTGTCATAGTCCTTGTCTATCCAAAGTAAATTGAGTGCAGTGTGAGATTCTCGAATTTTTGACTCAGTACCTATGGCTCCCCAGTAAAAGCACCTTTCCTCTCACTTGAAGGATTGAAGACATCCAGTTATATTTTTTTCTCCCTTTTTTACCCTGTACCATTCTCCTATTAACCTGTCCCTCTTCAGGGGGGTGGTCCTGGGCTCCAGGAGCCACTGCAACTTGGGGAGTTGGATATCACCTCTGATGAATTCATTCTGGATGAAGTGGATGGTAAGTGATGGCATGGAGTGGGTGCAGAATACCTGTAAATATGAGAGGCATGGGGGTTGGAAGAAATAAGGCAGGGATCTGTGTGCAGATGCTCAGTGTGGGGAGAGGGACCTGTGGAGCTGGACCCTTATGATCAATTTCTACTTCCAGTTCACATTCAGGCAAATCTGGAGGATGAGTTAGTAAAGGAAGCTCTTAAAACGGTGAGGCTTTCCCCTATGCTAATCTGTTCTTCCACCTACCCTCCCCTGAAAGGATAAAAAAAACAGTCTCACTTTTGTTATATCACCCTGATATCATACCCTTTAGCCCTTCACTGATTCTGTTCCAGTGTCCCTTCACTGGGACTTCTTTCTGATGTGTCATCTTTATCTTCTCTCAGGGTGTGGATCTCCGTCACTATTCAAAGCAAGTAGAGCTGGAGCTACAGCAGATTGAGCAGAAGTCCATTCGAGATTGTATCCTCCAGCAGAGAGGAGGGGTGGTGTTATTTACATGGGGATTTTTTTGGGGTGCGGTGCATATGGCCCAACTGGGGCTGACATCTTCTTTTCTGAGGTTTCTGTCACTTTAGGGAGAAATTGGAGAGGTACTGAAGGTCTAAGGAACTCCATCCTCACCATGATGCTCCTTGACTTTTTGTGGGTTAGATATCCAAGAGAGTGAGAACATAGCATCTCTGCACAACCAGATCACAGCCTGTGATGCTGTCCTGGAGGTTAGTAACCATAACCTGTGACTTCTAATAACTCTGAACCAGATCATGGCCTCTGGTACCATTCTTTAGGTCACCACCCTCAGATGGGGACAGGTTAGGGTCATTTTCAGGGTGACCTCAGGAACCTTTTGTTGTTACTGTCATACTGGTGACATTTCTTGGTAACCTTTGGGGTACTTCATCATCTTGCCACACTCATGGACTGATAGATACTGGGGACTTCACCAAGATACTTAGGTGGCCCACTTGTCCCCTACCAACCCCATGGCACACCAGCAACATCTTTCACCCTTTTCCCAGCGCATGGAGCAGATGTTGGGAGCTTTTCAGAGTGACCTCAGCTCCATCAGCTCTGAGATCAGGACGCTGCAGGAACAGTCAGGAGCCATGAACATTCGACTTCGAAATCGCCAGGCAGTTCGGGGAAAGCTTGGGGAGCTTGTAGATGGTCTGGTGGTGCCCTCTGCTCTGGTCACGTGAGTTACTGATTGGAAGAGTCACAATATCCATAGCAGGTTAATGGGCTGGAATGACCTACCCTGTTTACCACGTGAGTCTTCTGGCTCCAGGTCGTCACTTGCTTTCTAGAAATTAGTGAATGGGTTGACAACCATTTCTAACCTTGGTACATAACTTGAGCATCAAAGATTGGGACTGATCCAAGGTTATGTGTACAGTAGAGGAGTCTGGGAATAGAAAACTTTGTGCATATATCCTGACTCTATGGTACATTGTAAGATAAAGGTGACAGGTTTGGATTTGATTTAGGGATGTCTGGATCTCCCTTCTAACCCATCATATCCCTTCTTGCCACTCAGGGCAATTCTAGAGGCTCCAGTGACGGAACCTAGGTTCTTGGAGCAGCTACAGGAGCTGGATGCTAAGGCAGCTGCAGTCAGAGAGCAGGAGGCTAGAGGCACAGCAGCCTGTGCAGATGTCAGAGGTGTTCTTGACCGGCTCCGCGTCAAGGTGGGAAGTGGGGTGGATACCTTTTAAACAGCCTCCCCAAGACCTTTGCTCTGGATTTTCTTGGCAAAGCTCACTGTTGCCTGTCCCCAAGAACTTCACCTTCCTTTTCCGGGGAGAGCCCATCCTTGCCTCTCTGGGTTTCACTGAAAATCCTAAGAAATACTGAGGCAGTATTCGCCAACCTTCCTCCTGTGTCTAGTGTTGTCACTTCCCCCAGTTCCTCCCATACAGTGGAAGGTTTGCAGCTTCATGCCCTGTTTGGTTCTCTACATCTAGGCAGTGACAAAAATCCGAGAGTTCATCCTCCAGAAGATTTATTCCTTCAGAAAACCGATGACCAACTATCAGATCCCCCAGACGGCCCTGCTGAAGTACAGGTCACCACCCCAAGGATGTGGGCAGGATGGCTTTTGAGTGTCCTAGAGTGGGCATCTGGTTTCTTGGGCAGACAGGAAGATTGTTTTATCCCTGGTCCCTCTAGGTTCTTCTATCAGTTCCTTCTGGGCAATGAACGAGCAACAGCAAAGGAGATCAGGGATGAATACGTGGAGACACTGAGCAAGATCTACCTGTCTTACTACCGCTCTTATCTGGGGCGGCTCATGAAGGTGCAGGTGAGGCCAAAGGAGGAGAGGCATTTCTGGGCACGTGGACTGGGAGGAGAGGACATGCCTGGGCAAGGAGGAACAGAAGTTTTTTATTGTGCTATGGGAAATGATGGTTACCAGTTTTCTTTTCTGTTTTCTCCAGTATGAGGAAGTTGCTGAGAAAGATGATCTGATGGGCGTGGAAGATACAGCAAAGAAAGATATCCTAGTGCCAGGGAACCCTTATGCTAGACCTTGAGAGTGAGAGGAGTTCTGGCACCAGCCTCCAAGCCACGGCTCCTTACCATTTTCTGTGGGCCTGAAACCTTTGAGAATGTGATGAAAGCTATAGTCTCCCTCCCCAGAAAGATGCATATGTCGTTTTGACACATAATTTTGCGTTTGATTTCAGGGGATGTAGAGACCCTCTGAAACCTATTTCACATGTCAGGTGAAGTGGGGCCCTAGTACTGGGAAAGAGGGATGTCTAGGCTGTGTCTGGCTGCCTGGGGTCCCAGAGATGCTGAGTCTTTAGGCCATTGTGGTCTCATTTTCCCTGACTCTGTCCCTTCTCACGATTCTTCTCGAAGCCATCCCTCCGCAGCAGGAACACCATCTTCACCTTGGGGACCCGCGGCTCCGTCATTTCCCCCACTGAACTTGAGGCCCCCATCCTGGTGCCCCACACAGCCCAGCGGGGAGAGCAGAGGGTATGAGAAGGAGCCAACTTATGTCGTGAAGGGGACTCTGAGCATGGGGCAAGGGAAGGCCAGGCCTCAGGGCAAAGCTTCCCAACCTGCCTCAACCCCCTTAGACCCAAGAGTGCCTTTCTCTGATCACTCACCTGCTGTGGTGTGAAAAACTTGGGAACCACTGACTTACGGACATGCAGAGGGGAGAGACTGGCTGAGGGGAATGGCTGTCAGAGACAGGTGTTGAGGTAGATGCAGGAGTACTGGCAGCAGGTGGAGGTGGGCTCAGTCTCTTGTCCCGTTATGCTCCCACCTCTTCGGTGCCCATTCAGGATTCTCTTTCACAGCCTGAACTTAGGTTGGATGGGGGGTCTGCAGAGCTCTTATTACTGATTTACTAGCTGTGTCCACGGGAAGTCAGTGTTGGGGTCTATTCCTTTTGTCTTCTTGACTCCTCCCCTCCTAGTATCCATTTGAGGCCCTCTTCCGCAGCCAGCACTATGCCCTCCTGGACAATTCCTGCCGTGAATATCTTTTCATCTGTGAATTTTTTATGGTGTCTGGCCCAGCTGCTCACGACCTGTTCCATGCTGTCATGGGCCGGACGCTCAGCATGACCCTGGTAAGATTCCTGTTTCCTGTGCTCTTTTTTTTTTGAGTTGGAATCTCACTCCGTCACCCAGGCTGGAGTGAAGTGGCATGCTCATGGCCACCCGAGCATCTACCTACTGGGCTCAGGCAGTCCTTCCACCTCAGCCTTTCAAGTAGCCAGAACTATAGGCATTCCTGTGCTCTTAAATCCGTTTGTCTTCAGTTTTCATCAACACCATGGTGAGGTCGTAATTCTGCAGTACTGAAACCAAGATCCCCTCATTCTAAAATGTCTAAGCCTTGTACTTGCAGTGTCTCTCCATGAAATCCTCAGAGCTTGGGCTCCCTGAGACTACCCCTGCTGCTGAACCTGAAAACCGAGAGGCCCCTAAGTCTCAGTTCTCAAACCCCCAACCCAGGCTCAGGTCTGCCCTGAACTCTGCTATGATCATAGATCCTGGCTATGGCAAGGCAACAGGACCACCCACATGGCCGTGGACAGGGAAAGTTGGGGCATTTTCCTTTTAGGTCTCTCTCTTCCTATACCTTATTGTCATAGAAACACACACATTTGTTCATAGTCACTGGGAACAACAACTAACAAACATTCTCTTCCAATCTTCTGCCTGTTCCTAAATCACAGAAACACCTGGAGTCCTATCTGGCTGACTGCTATGATGCCATTGCTGTTTTTCTCTGCATCCACATTGTTCTCCGGTTCCGCAACATTGCAGCAAAGAGAGATGTTCCCGCCCTGGACAGGTCACTGAATTCTAGTCCTTGATGCCCTGCAGGCCATGAACTCTCTTGGTCTTGTGTGACTCTTCCCTGACTCTTGGGCTCCTATTGACCTGATATCATTGACCCTTATTCCCATTCATTGACTCCTGAAGCAGTACTGCTGTTTTTTGACTCACTTTTCACCTCCATCCCCACCACCCATTGGCCATTAACCTGAGGATGCCCCACTCTCCTCACCGCCCCCACCATTTTTTGCCAGCTGACCTCTGATTCTGATTAAGCCCACAGGTACTGGGAACAGGTACTCGCCTTGCTGTGGCCACGGTTTGAGCTGATCCTGGAGATGAATGTCCAGAGTGTCCGAAGCACTGACCCTCAGCGCCTTGGGGGGTTGGATACTCGACCCCACTATGTGAGGGAGGGCAACGGTAACAAAGGGGTTCTTGAAAGGCAGTGTTCTGAGCTTCACTGTGGGGGTTGGCCAAGGCTGCAGTTGTGTCATGGGCCGTACTCTGTGAGTGGGCAGCACAGGAATGTGGTGAAACTCATGGGGATTTGGCACTGTTGGTAGGAGGGATTGGAAGCAGTCACATGGTTGGTTGGCCAAGGGAATTGGGCCAGGGGGGTTGTTGTGATTTCTCTTCCCACTGTCATTGTCCTAGATAACACGTCGTTATGCAGAGTTCTCCTCTGCTCTTGTCAGCATCAACCAGACAATTCCCAATGAACGGACCATGCAGCTGCTGGGACAGCTTCAGGTGAGGGCAGGGTGGGAGAGACCTCCCAGCAGTAGGTCATGGTTGGAACACAAGGAGGGGGCCAGAAGGGCCAGATGACCTTGCTTTCTGGTATCACCTCCTCCTTTCGGCTTTTTCAGGTGGAGGTGGAGAATTTTGTTCTCCGAGTGGCAGCCGAGTTCTCCTCAAGGAAGGAGCAGCTTGTGTTTCTTATCAACAACTATGACATGATGCTGGGTGTGCTGATGGTAACAGAAGCTCCTTCTCCCTGTCTCTCTACTCAGAGAATTCAGTTTCCTCCTCTGTTCTGGTAGCTCCAGGAAGGCAAATGATGTCTGTCTTGTTCAGTGTTTGACTCTTGGAGTCTGGCACTATGTCTGGCCAAGTTCCATAAGTGTGGAATGAAGGGGACATTCTGAAGGGAAGGACTGATTTCCCCAATCTTGACATTTTCCTTTGTTTTCTTTAGGAGCGGGCTGCAGACGACAGCAAAGAGGTTGAGAGTTTCCAGCAGTTGCTCAATGCTCGGACACAGGTAGGGGTGTGGGAAAAACAGAAGGAACAGTTTCCTGTGCTGTTTTCAGCTCTCTCTCTCTGTGTGTGTATGTGTGTGTAGAGGGTGGCATAATGGACCTCTGGTACATAGAATTGAAATTGTTATAACTTGTAGTTTATAACATGCTGTCATTATTGGTCTGTTTTATTTTGTTTTGATTTTTAATGTTGTAAACACACCACATAATTGAAAAACTAGCACAATGGCAAAACCAACATCAACTATGAATCCACCTGACTCCATTCCCCTGCCTCTCATGCCGAGGCACCTGTTGACCTAAATGCTGTGTTTATTATGCTCTTGCTTCCCTTCCCTCCCCCACAAATGTTCTTGCTTTTAAAAATAGAACTTAGCTGGGCACAGTAGCTCACACCTACAATCCCAGCACTTTGGGAGGCCAAGGTGGGAGGATTGCTTAAACCTAGGAGTTGAAGACCAACCAACCTAGGCAACACAGCAAGACCTCATTTCTAAAAAAAAAAAAACAACCAGCCAGGTATAATGGCACATGCCTACAGTCCCAATTACTCAAAAGGCTGAGGTGGGAAAATCGCTTGAGATCAGGAGTTTGAGCCTGCAGTGAGCTATGATCATGCCACTGCATTCCAACCTGGGCAACAGAGTGAGACCTCGATTCTAAAAAATAAAAATAGAGCTGTATGTATGCCAAAACAAAAATTTGTTCTGTTTTTGAGTGCTGTAAAAACAGAATCATATGCATAATTTTTCTAATATTGTTATTGTATATGGCTGTAGCTCTTTCTTTTTCATTGCTGTATAATACATTGCACGATTATACATATTTTCTATAAGTGAATTGCTTTCAGTTTTTTACTACAGTGAGCATTTTATGAATAATCGTCTTTTTTTTTTTTTTTTGAGTTGGATTCTCACTCTGTCGCCCAGACTGGAGTGCAGTGGCTGCTCCCGGCCACTGCAGCCTCGACCCACTGAGCTCCGGTGATCCTTCCGCCTCAGCCTTCCGAGTAGCCAGAATTACAGGCGCGTGCTACCACGCCCAGCTGATTTTTTGATTTACTGTAGAGATGAGGTCTCACCAAGTTGCCCAGGTGGGTCTCGAACCCGTAGGCTCAGGCAATCCACTCACCTCAGCCTCCCAAGGTGCAGGATTACAGGCTGAGCCACTGAGCCCGGCTGAATAATCATCTTTTAAACATAGATGTTGTCGGGGTGTGATGACTCACGCCTGCAATCCCAGTACTTTGGGAGGTCAAGGTGGGAAAATTGCTTGAGCCTAGGAGTGTGAGACCATCCTGGACAACATAATGAGAAGACTTCTGTATAAGAAAAATTAAAAAGTTAGCCAAGTGTGGTGACAGGCACCTGTCGTCCCAGCTACTCAGTACGAGGCTGAGGCAGAAGAATCACCTGAGCCCGGGAGGTTGAGGTTGTGGTGAGCCTGTGTGAACCAGAGTGAGACCCTGACTAAAAAACAAAAACAAAAACATAGAGCTTTATCGAGAGTTCCTCTTGGATATAAACCTAGGATAATAGTCTTGCTAGTTATAGACTATACCAGTATTCAGCTTTATGAGACGATGCCAAATTGTTTTCCTAAGTAGTTATACCAGTTTACTTCTTACTAGCAATATGTAAGAATTCTTCCTGAGCCATATTTTATCTAATGTGGTATTGTCAAATGTCTTTCCCATTTTGATATGTACAGGCATGTCCCTTGGCTAAAATGCTTGGGACCAGAAGTGCTTCAGATTTCAGTTTTTTCGGATTTTGGAATATTTACATTATTCTTACCAGTTTAGCACCCCTCATCCAAAAATCTGAAATCCAAAATGCTCCAAAGAGTAGTTTTTTCAAGTGTCACATCAGCACTCAAAAAGTTTTGGATTTTGGGGCCAAGCCTGGTGGTGCATACCTATAATCCCAGCACTTTGGGAGAGTGAGTAGGATTACTTGAGACCAGGAGTTCGAGACTGGCCTGGGCACCATAGTGAAATCCTGTCTCTGTTTTTAAAAATATAAAATGAACCAGGTGCAGTGGTTCACACCTGTAATTCCAAAACTTTGGGAGGCAGAGGTGAGAGGATTGCCTGAGCCCAGTGGTTTGACACTAGCCTGGGCAACTTGGTGACCCTCTTCTCTACAATAAATAAAATAGCTGGGTGTGGTGGTACGTACCTGTAGTTCCAGCTACTTGGAAGGCTGAGGTAGAAGGATCGCCTGAACCCAGCAGGTTGAGGCTGCGGTGGCTGTGAGCATGCCACTGCACTCCAGCCTGGGCAACAGAGTGAGACTCCAACTCAAAAAAATAAAAAAAATAATAATAAAAAATGAAAGTTTTGAATTCTGGAGCATTTCGGATTACAAATTTTTAGAATAGGGATATTCAACCCGTTTCTTAGTGAAATCTTTATTTGTATTTTCCTGCTATTTTTTTTTGAATCGGGATCTCACTCTGTTGTTCAAGCTGGAGTGCAGTGGCACAGTCAAGACTCACTGAAGCCTCAACTCACTGCAGCCTCAACTCCTGGGCTCAAGCAATTCTCCTGCCTCAGCCTCCTGAGTAGCTGGTACTATAGGCGCACACCACCATGCCCAGATAATTTTTTATTTTTTTTAGAGGTGAGGTCTGGCCATGTTGCCCAGGCTGGTCTTAACTCCTTAGCTCAAGTAGTCCTCCTTCCTTGGATACCCAAAGTGCTGGTACTACAGGCATGAGCTATCACACCCAACTATTTTCCTGATTATTAATGAGATTGAATATCATTTTATTTTATTTTTTTGAGTCAGAGTCTCACTGTCGCCCGGGCTAGAGTGCACTGGCACGCTTGCGGCCACAGCAGCCTCGACCTGCTGGGCTCAGGCAATCCTTCCATCTTGCATTCCAAGTAGCTGGAACTACAGGCACACAACAGCATGCTTGGCTAATATTATAATTTATTGTAGAGACGAGGTCTCATCATGTTGCTCAGGCTGGTCTCAAACTCATGGGCTCAGGCAGTCCTCTCGCTTCCACTTCCCAAAATGCTGAGATTGCAGGAATGAGCCACCATGCCCAGCTGAGTATCATTTTAAATATTTAGCAGCCATACAATTTTTTTCTCTTAAAACATCTGTCATAGCATTTGGACTTTTAAAAATTGTATTGCTTTTATTTTTCTTTTTGATATATAAGAGCTCTTTATATAGTCTACTTAATATGGTCTTTTGGGTACTGATCCTTTGAGGTTTGTTCAGGTTTGCTCATGGCCTAGTACATGGTCATCTATTGTAATTGTTCCACGTGTGTTCCATGCATGTTTCATGTATGCGTGAGAAGAGTGGATTCTTTAATTCTTTAATATGTGAAAATCAGTCTTCTTAATTCATCATCTGTATCCTTACTGATTATTTGTTGTCTAGTTGACTTATCAATAGTTGAGGGAGATGTATTGAAATCCATACATTTGTCACTTTGTCTCTAGTTTTGTCAAATTTTGCTGTTTATAGCTTCAGCTTATTTTATCTAAATTCTTAAAAATTTAGAATTGTTAGCTCTTATTAATGACTTAAAGCATTTATCATTATATGACCGTCTTTAGTCCTACTACTTTGTCAACATCTTTTTTTTTTTTTTTTTTGAGTATGAGTGTCACTCTGCTACCCAGGCTGGAGGGCAGTGGCCACTGTAGTCGCGACCTGCTGGACTCAGGTGATCCTTCCGCCTCAGCCTTCCAAGTAGCTGGAACTATAGGCATATACCACCATGCCCAACTAATTTTTTGATTTATTGTAGAGATGAGGTCTCACCAAGTTGCCTAGGCTGGTCTTGAACCCCTGGACTCAGGCAATCCTCTCGCTTCTGCCTCTCAAAGCGCTGGGATTACAGGTGTGAGCCACTGTGTGATTTATTTTCAACTTTTTAATGTTTTTACATTTTAAGTGTCTTTTGTGTCTAGGCAGTGGGGCTCATACCTGTATTCCCAGTGCTTTGGGAGGCCGAGGCAGGAGGAATGCTTGAGGCCAGAAGTTCAAAGACCAGCCTGGGCAATGTAGTGAGACCCATCTCTGCAAAAAATAAAATAAAATAAGAATAAAAATTATAGCCGGGCTCGGTGGCTCAGCCTGTAATCCTGCGCTTTGGGAGACTGAGGTAAGTGGATTGCCTGAGCCCACGTGTACGAGACCCGCCTGGGCAACTTGGCGAGGCCTCATCTCTACAATAAATACAAAAATTAAGCCGGGCTTGGTGGCTCAGCCTGTAATCCTGAGCCTTTGGGAGGCTTAGGTGAGCGGATTGCCTGAGCCCGCGGGTTCGAGACCCGCCTGGGCAACGAGACCTCATCTCTACAATAAATCAAAAAATCAGCCAGGCGTGGAAGCGCATGCCTGTAATTCCGTCTACTTGGAAGGCTGAGGCAGAAGGATTGCCGGAGCCCAGCAGGTCGAGGCTGCAGTGGCTGGGAGCGGCCATTGCACTCCAGTCTGGGTGACAGAGTGAGGCTCCAACTCAAAAAAAAAAAAAAATTAGCCGGGCATGGTAGCGCATGCCTGTAATTCCAGCTACTTGGAAGGCTGAGGTGGAAGGATCGTTGGAGCCCAGCAGGTCAAGGCTGCGGTGACCGGGAGCGTGCCACTGCACTCCAGTCTGGGCAATAGAGTGAGACTCCAACTCAAAAAAAAAAAGAATAAAAATTATTTGAGTGTGGTGGCAAATGCCTGTGGTCCCACCTACTCAGGAGGCTGGAGTGGGAGGATTGCTTGAACCCAGGAGTTCGAGGCCACAGTGAGCTATGATCACGCCACTGTACTTCAGCCTGGGCAACAGAGCAAGACAAGATATCCTCTTTAAAAAAAATTGTCTTTTATAAATAGCATATATCTGGAATTCTTAAAAGATTCAGTTGGACTGTCTGTGCCTTTTAATTTATGATTTTAATCCATTAATGTTTACTGTGATTGTTATATTTGAACTTTTTTTCTACCATCTTTAATTTGTACTGTGTCTTCTGTCTTTGCCTTTGTTCTTACTGTATATTTTTTTCTCTGATTGTTTAGATTTTACACTCTATTCTTTTAGGATTTGTCCTTTAAAATTTACCTGGCATATTTAGCTTAACTTCTAAACTTAATATCTAAATGCTCTCTCTAACAACATGTGAACTTTAAAACAATTAAAATGTTTTAGTGCTCCAATCACCCCTCTTTTGCCTTCCATGCTAATTATTAATCAGTATTTTATTTCTGTCCTGTATTTTTTTTTTTTTTTTGAGTTGGAGTCTCACTCTGTCGCCCAGACTGGAGTGCAGTGGCACCCTCATGGCCACCACAGCCTCGACCTGCTGGGCTCAGGTGATCCTTCCACCTCAGCCTTCCAAGTACCTGGAACTACAGGCACGTGCCACCACGCTCGACTAATTTTTTGATTTATTTTAGAGATGAGGTCCTACCAAGTTGCCCAGGCTGGTCTCAAACCTGTAAACTCAGGCAATCCTCTCACCTCAGCCTCCCAAAGTACTGGGATTATAGGTATGAGCCACTGACCCAGCCCTATCCTGTATCTAATTGTTTCTTTTTGTTTTTGAGTTGCAGTCTCATTCTCTTGCCCAGGCTGGAGTGCAATGGCATGCTCATGGCCACTGCAGCCTCGACCTGCTCGACTCAGCCTTCTCCCTCAGGCTTCCAAGCTGGAACCACAAGCTTATGCCACCACGCCTAGCTAGTTTTTGATTTATTGTAGAGATGCGGTCTTGCCATGTTGCTAGCCTGGTCTTGAATATTCTCGTTTCTGCCTTCCAAAGTGCTGAGATTACAGGCAGAGCCACCGCACCCAGCCATTTCTGTTTTATAGTGATAATACTTACTTGGATTTTCACACGTTTTCCAGGGCATTTTTCTTACAGATTGTCTTTTTGGAATAATTTTCCTTTTTCCTGAAGTAAAAATTTTTTTTGAGTTGGAGTTTGGACTTCAGGCTGGAGTGTAGTGGCACACTCATGGCCACTGCAGCCTCAACCTGCTGGACTCAGGCAATCCTTCTGCCTAAGCCTTCCAAGTAACTGGAACTATAGGCTTGCTCTAACATACCCAGCTAAGTTTTTGATTTATTGTAGAGATGAGGTCTTGCCAGGTTGTCCAGGCTGGTCTTTTAGAAATTTATTTCATGAAAATTTACTGATAGTAAACATTCTTTTTATTCTTTTATAAATATCTTTATTTCATCTTTGCTAGGGAAACCTTTTTGCTTTCTTACTATCAAATTCTAAATGAACAGTTATTTTCTTTTAAAACTTAGAAGATGATTTTCCACTGTCTTCTGGCTTAAATTAATGCTCCTTCTAAGGTACTGTGTTGTCTCTGACTGCTTTCAAAGATCTTCTATTTTTTCTTTGGTATTCTGAAGTTTTATTGCTATATATCTTGGTATGGATTTCTCTGTGTTTATCTTGCTTGGTAGCTTATATTTCTTAGGTCTTTGAATTTACGTTTTTCACTAATTCAGAAAAATTCATAGTATCTTATTATGCATTTATTCTCCTTCATTCTTTTACTTTCTAGGAATCTGATTAGTTGTAGGTTAGACTCTCTCATTTTTTTCTCTAGATATAGACATGCAATTAGATGAGACAGGAAAACTTGTCCTCACCTGGAGAGTAGATGACCAGCAGAAATGTCAGTTCCTCTTTAGAGTGCAGGCCTCTAGACCCCCTGATCACACAAAGAAGATGCACTTACCTAGAGGATTCTGCAGAGAGTAGCTGAACTTTGCCACAAGACATTTTCCAGATGTGGGGAGCTAGCTGCCATCAATGCTCCTTTTTGGTTGGCTACTGCTTTAGACTATGTGGGAAAGCCTGGTGTACTGTTTACCTCTGGTCATTCCTCTGCTATCAGTGTTCTCTTTTGCTGAATAGAAAGATAAAGTTTATCCAATTATAGACCAGTGCTGTCCAATAGAAATATATAATGCATGCCACAAATGTGAGCCACTTACATAATTTTACATTTTCTAGAAGCTATGTTAAAAAGAAACAGGTGAAATTAATTTAATAATATATTTTATTTAAATCACTACATTTGGGCTGGGCTTGGTGGCTCAGCCTGTAATCCCAGCACTTTGGGAGGCCAAGGCGAATGGATTGCCTGAGTCCACAGGTTCGAAACCAGCCTGGGCAACTTGGCAAGACCTCATCTCTACAATAAGTCAAAAATAGCTGGGCATGATGGTGCATGCCTGTAGTTCCAGCTACTTGGAAGACTGAGTTGGAAGGATCACATGACCCCAGCAGGCTGAGGCTGCGGTGGCCGTGAGTGTGCCACTGTACTCCAGCCTGGGCGACAGGGTAAGACTCCAACTCAAAAAAAAAAAAAAAAAGAATCACTACATTTGAAATAGTATTTCAACATATAATCAATAAAAATTTTAAATTTTTTTGTAATATGAAGTCTTTAATGTCTGGTATAAATTTTTTTTGCTTATAACAGTTTAGGCTGGGTACAGTGGCTCATGCCTATAATCCCAGCACTTTGGGAGTTCAAGGCGGGAGGATTGCTTGAGCCCAGAAGTTGAGACCAGCCTAGGCAACATAGCAAGACCTCTTCTCTACAAAAAAAAAAAAAATTAGCTAGGTATGGTTGTGCACACCTGTAGTTCCAACTGCTCAGGAAGCTGAGGTGGGAGGATCACTTGAGCCCAGGAGTTTGAGCCTGTGGTAAGCCTTGATTGTGCCACTATACTTAGCCGAGGCAACAGAGTGAGACTTTGACTCAGAAAAAAGAAAGAAAAGAACATATTTTAGATCAAACTAGCCATGTTTCAGGTGATCTGCTACATGTGAGTTGTGGCTACCATGTTAGATGGCTTAGGTTGTAATTGTTAGGCAGTTTTTTTTTGCAGTCCACTCCCTCTGACCCACACTGTTATATTAAGAATGTTATATATGTTATTGCATTTAGGCAACTGTAATAGGTTGAATTTGATTATTTAATTTCTGTCCAAAATCACATCACAAAAATGCCTTGATGATAGAAAGATCCTTTCTTGAAGCACGTCTCCCTAGTCTCAGTTACCTGACAACCCTCAGTGGATATAGGTGAATATTTTGGTTGAAGAATAGAGAAGATAGACTTTTTAAAAACAATTTTTGTGTCAGGGTTTGTGTCACCCAGGCTGGAATGCAGTGGCACGATCATATCTCACTGTAGCCTCTAACTCCTGGGTTCAGGCAATCCTTTTATCTCAGCCTTGCAAGTAGCTGGGACTACAGGTGTTTACCACCATGTTCAACTTATTTTTTAATATTTTTTTAGAGACAGTGTCTCCCTATGTTGCCCAGGCTGGTCTCAAACTCCTGGGCTCAAGCATTCTTCCTGCCTCGGCCTCCCAAAGTGCTGGGATTATAGGAGTGAGCCACCATGCCCAGTAGAAATAATTTATTTTAAAATGGAATAATAATTTCACTTTCATCTTACCAGATCATACTGTTGGGGTTGAGTTTTTTTGTTTTGGGGAGATTTGGGGTTTTTTGGTTTGTTTGTTTTGAGTTGGAGTCTTACTGTTGCCCGGGCTGGAGTGCAGTGGCATGCATGCTCATGGCCTCACAGCCTCGACCTGCTGGGTTCAGGTGATCCTTCTGCCTCAGCCTTCCAAGTAGCTGGAACTACAGGCATG
>NW_007036700.1:303893-319851 GCF_000164805.1 Carlito syrichta
GGGTGTGGTAGCGCGCGCCTGGAGTTCCAGCTACTTGGAAGGTTGAGGAGGAAGGATTGCTGGAGCCCAGCAGGTCGAGGCTGCAGTGGCTGCCCCCAGGTGACAGAGTGAGACTTCAACTCAAAAAAAAAACCAAAAAAAATTATTTTAGGGCCAGGTATGGTGGCTCACGCCTGTAATCCTAGCACTTTGGGAGGCCAAAGTATGAGGATTGCTTAATCCCAGAGTTTGAGACCAGTCTGGACAATATAGAGAGACCTCATCTCTACAAAAAATAAAAAAAAATTTGCTGAGTGTGGTGGTGTGCACCTGTGGTCCCATCTACTTGGGAAGCTGAGATGGAAGGATTGCCTGAGCTCAGGAGCTTGAGGCTATGGTGAGCTGTGATTATGCCATTGCACCCCAGTCTAGGTGACAGTGAGATCCTGACTCAAAATCACATTTAAAACATTTTTTTTATTGTGGAAAATTTCAAATGTAGATGCTAATAGAAAAGCATAGTAAGCTCCCAGATACCGTCACTGATATTTAACCAATTCTCAGTTTTGTTTTATTTGTATGAACACCTATTGTGTATCCTCCTCCTATGTCCCCAGTTATTTTGAATTAAATCTTATACATAATTATCACTTGCTCTATATCAGAATGTGTTTTAAAAAGCACAATCCATTATCACACTTATGAAAATTATTTCATTTAAAAATGCTATTGACCAGGTGTGGTGGCTCAAGCCTGTAATCCCAGCATTTTGGGAGGCCAAGGTGAGAGGATTGCCTGAGCCCAGCCTGGGCAACTTGGTGACACTGCATCTCTACAATAAATCAAAATAAAATTAGCCCAGTGTGGTAGTGTTTGCCTGTAGTTCTGGCTACTTGGAAGGCTGAAGTGGAAGGATCACCTGGAGCCCAGCAGGTCGATGCTGAGGTGGCCATGAGCGTGCCACTGCACTCCAGCCTGGGCGACAGTGAGACCCCCCAACTCAAAAAAATAAAATAAAATAGGTATTATTTGGGAGGCAGGTGACAGGGAGGGTGTTCAAAAAAGAAAAATCTAGTATTCAAATTTCTCTAGTCGTCTCATAAATAATTTTTATGGCACAAATCAGGGTTCATATAAGGAACATACATAAGTCTTTTAAAAATCTATACATTTCCCTTCCATCTTTGCCCTCTCCGCCCCTGCATTTATTTTGTAGATGAAACGGAGTCATTTGTCATATAGAATGATGTACAGTCTAGATTTTGCTGATTGTATCACATGGTGTGGCTAAACCGTTCCTCTGGTGTGTTTCCCATAAATGCATAATTAGATGGAAAGATTTGATCAGATTTCAACTAGTCTTTATTTTTTTATAAGGATATTTGAGAGGTAGTGATATATACTTCTGACTTCCTCAGGGAAGACATAATGTCTTCTTGGCTCTCTTTATGATGTTAGTAGCTATTAGTTATCACTGCCTAGTTCCATTAATTAGATTTCTATATCTATTACTGTGTCAAATTTTCTATTCCTTATCTGTCGGTGCTGCATTCTGAGTCATTTCTTCAATGATAAGTTTCCGTTCACTGTATCATTCCTTTAAAAAAAATTTTTTTTTTTCTAGTTGAAACCTCACTCTTGTCACCCAGGCTGGAGTGAGTGGTACTGTCATGGCCACCACAGACTTGACCTACTGGGCTTAGGTGATCCTTTTGCCTCAACCTTCCACGTAGCTGGAACCATATGCGTATGCCACCATGCCTGGCTAATTTTTTGATTTATTGTAGAGATGGGATCTCACCAAGTTGCCTAGGCTGGAAAAAAATTTTTTTAATTTTAATTTTTCTATTTTTATAGAGATGAGGTCTCACTGTGTTGTCCAGGCTAGTCTTAAACTCCTGACTCAAGCAATTCTCTTACCTCAGCCTGACTTAAACTCCTGACTTAAACTCCTGACTCAAGCAATTCTCTTACCTCAGCCTCCCAACATGCTGGGATTACAGGTATGAGCCATCATGCCCAGCCTTTTTTTTTTTTTTTTTTTTTTTTGAGTCGGAGTCTCACTCTGTTACCAGGGCTAGAGTACAGTGGCATGCTCACGGCCACCACAGCCTTGACCTACTGGGCTCAGGTGATCCTCCTGCTTCAGCCTTCTAAGTAGCTAGAACTACAGGTATGTGCCACTACACCCAGCTAATTTTTAAAATTTATTGTAGAGATGTGGTCTTGCCATGTTGCCCAGGCTGGACTTGAACTCATGGGCTTGGGTATTCTTCTCATCTCTGCCTCCCAAAGTGCTGGAATTATAGGCATGAGCCACTACACCCAGCTTCTTCTTCTTTTTTTTTTTTGAGTCAGAGTGTTACTTTGTTGCCCAGCCTGGAGTCTGGTGGCATGATCACAGCTCACTGTAGCCTCGACCTCCTGGGCTCAGGTGAGCCTTCTGCCTCAGCCTCCCAAGTAGCTGGGAGTACAGGCACATGCCACCATGCCCAGCTATCATCATTAGTTATATCTAACCTACTATTTAATCTGTTGACTTTCTAATGTTGACTTTTCATTTTTTTAAATTCAATTTTTGAAGTCTGTTAATTCCTAATAGTTCTTATTAATTGATCATCTTTATGTCTGCTTCCTTAACTTTAAGCATTTTATACAGAACATACAACTGTTATCTGTATCTAACAATCCTAATGTCAGCAGTCTTTGGAGGTCCATTGCTTCTTATGTCTGCTGACTCTCATGGTAGCTTTGCCTTCTTTTTGGTAGAGACAGTCTCAATATGTTGTTCAGGCTGGTCTCAAACTCAGCCTCAAGCGATCCTCCCGCCTTGGCTGTAGCTTTCCTTCTTATGAGTCTGGTTATCCTTATGTTCATTACTTGGTGTTAATCAGGGAGAGTTGTATGGGCCTAAATTAGAATTGAGAATATTTTCCTTCGGAGAGGATTTACCACTGCTTTTGCAATAGCTGAAAGACGCCATCCACTTGTATCTCCATTGGTGCCTCTCTGAGTCTCGTACAAGAGACTCAGGCTCGGCGTCCCCTCCTGAGGTTGGCATCAGGCTGTTTCCAGATAGCAGAGTAGCCATGGCCATTTGCCTGTTGGTAGCCCTGCCTCTCCCAACTGTCCACCCCTGACCCCAATTCCTTGGTGCTCTGCTCCCAACTCAAGTTTAGCTTTGGTTTTTTTGAAGAGTGATGATGCTTGGAAATTTCCTCACTTCTTGGGAGACCAGCAGTGTCTTAAGGTTCATTACCTTTCCAGAGTTTAGATGTTCTGCTATAGAATGTCCTAAGCACCCACTCAGTCATGATGCCAGAATTAGAAGAATCTGGCACCGGAACACCCAACCCTGGGTGTATGTGTTTGTATCTCTCCAGGAATTCATTGAAGAGTTGCTTTCTCCCCCTTTTGGGGGTCTGGTGGCATTTGTGAAAGAGGCTGAGGCTTTGATTGAGCGTGGGCAGGCTGAGCGACTTCGAGGGGAAGAAGGTATGAGGATGGTGTGGTAGTGGTGTGGTAGTGGTGTGGTAGTGGTGGGATCAGTGATCAGGTGAGTAGAAAAGAAAAACGATAGAATGCAGATGATATGAGGAGGGGGTACAGCAGGAAAGACTGGGATGGGAGACTACCTGAAAAGAGGGGTTTAATGGTGAGGATGGCTATTCCTTGGGAAGGACTTAGTGGGGATGAAGATCACCCCGACAGATCCCTCTCTGACATTCTCTCTTTCTTCCTACTATCAGCCCGGGTAACTCAGCTGATTCGTGGCTTTGGTAGTTCTTGGAAGTCATCGGTAGAGTCTCTGAGTCAGGACGTAATGCGGAGTTTCACCAACTTCAGAAATGGAACCAGTATCATCCAGGTGACCTGCAATTCCCAGACCCTACTCCCGTCCCCCATTACTTATTTTACCCCCAGGTTTCCTTGGGCTCAGCATCACCTATATGACCCTTGATCTTCAACTACTAGCTGTGCCTAAGGTTCAGGATGAGCCCTAACCAGTTTCCTGTCATCATCATTAGCACCACCTCACAATCTGATCCTTCCATGACTTTCTCTGATCAGGGAGCATTGACCCAGCTGATCCAGCTCTACCATCGCTTCCACCGGGTGCTGTCCCAGCCTCAGCTGCGAGCCCTCCCTGCCCGGGCTGAGCTCATCAACATCCACCACCTTATGGTGGAACTCAAGAAGCATAAACCCAACTTCTGATATGCTGGGATCTGCCATTCCTCCCCATGGACTTCTGCTCCTCCACCCCACACCCTTCTTCACCTGGTTCCCCTTCCAGTTTTCCACCTTGTCCCCCAGGCCCTTAACTCAGCCTGCATTCCCAGCATCCTGCTTCAGCAGGATAAGCTGGACCCCCTTGGCCTTTTGTCTCCCAGTGTCTTTAGGTTTCCCAAGATCACTTCCCCACTGATCTTTATCATTTTCCCAATTTGTCAGCCTTCTCCCCTGTTCCCACACACCCAGGGCTTGTTTCTTCTGTAAAAACCTCGCTGCCTCAGTCTCTGGTTCACTCGACTCTTGTCACCGTGTCCTGAGACAGGAAGCCTCGACTCTTGCAGTTGGTGGCAAGGGGTGACTGCCTCCAAGTTATTGTTAATTTTTGCCCCCAAAGTGATTTCTTTTCTGTAGCTTTTGACCTAAGATCTCAGCAACTTGAACACTAACTTATCCCCTCCTGGCTTGAGAATTACTCCAAGGTCAATCTGCAGAAATAATAAATATTTAATATGACAACCCTCTTCTATTTCCTTTCTCCTGAGTCCTTCAAGTGGTTGCATCTCTTTTCCGGAGTCACCTTACCTCTCTGACTGCTTCCTGGACTTAGAGCCCTCCTGGTATGCATCCAGAAAGAAGGCACAGATGGTAACCTCTAACTTCTAGCTACTTCAGGCCAAAGAGGTGGCTGTGTAGTTTTTTTTTGGGGGGGGGACTGTTTCTTAACTAACCAACCCCTTGGGTTAAAAATGGTAGATACCTCAAATGCTAGGAATGAGGCAGTGCAGGCCTCATGCACTGTCCCCAGGGCTACCTTGGGAAAAGCCCAAGTTGATGCTGGGATTGCTTCCTCTCTCTCAGCGGCAGCTCCGCAGCTCTTCTGATTGTGATTGTCACAGCCCTTTGCTGGAGGGCTGCAGCACCCACAACCTTGGGGCAGAGGTAGACCAGGTTCGTGATTTACCCATCTCGTCCATTTCTGTGTTTGGCTTGGAGCCTTCCTGCTGCTTCCGCCTATACGCCTCATTTGAACTTCATCTCTAGACTGGATAGACACTGGGGCGCCTTTAAGTCCTAAGGGTAAAGACGCTGTCAAAGGAAAATACCATCCCTCCCTACGTCCCAGACGAACGATGGAAAGAAATGGGTTTCTATTCGCCGCTCAGACCCTCCTGATGCGGGCCTAGCCCGCAGGGGAGGGGAGGTGCCCTGAGAAGTGCCGCCTGTGGTCAGAGCTGGGGTCGGTGGTTGCGGATGTGTTCTGAGGCCAAGCTAGAGTTGGCCCGGCTGACAGGCTCTCCTATTGGTCGCTGCAAGATGGAGGCGTAACAAGGCAGGCGCCAGCTCCCGGTTGTTGTCTTCTTAAAGCTCCACCCCGTCCCCGAAAGCGGCGCTGATTGGCTTGGAACCCATATCCCAGCACTTCGGCCGTGCAGCTTTGAACGTGTTTGCGCCAAGGCCGGAGGGCAAAGGAGGGAGGAAGGGAGGGGTGGAGGACCCAGAGCGACTCCTGATTGGTCCAGACGGCTAGGGGGCGGGCCATGACTGTACTTAGCTGACCTCGCCCGGTCCACGGCCTCAGCCCCTCCTCTCGGGATGTTACTGGTTTACCCCTCCCCATACGTTCCTTGATGCCTGCTTGCGGGGTGCGAGCGGTGGTGTGCTGGGCTCTGAGGGGCTGCGAGCTCACCCTAGTCACCAGCCCCAGGAATCCTCTACCTTCCCTTCCCGCTTCTCTTTTCTCGCCCACCTACTCCCTTACGGGGATCGATCTTAGGAGATCCAGATGTTCTGGCATTTGGGGTAACTTCGGCCTCAGCGCTAGGAGGACGGGAGAAGGGCCATTTGAGATTTGGGACAGGAAAGGCAACGGCTGCTTTGACAAAGAGGGCGGGTTCCCAAAGAAAATGTTCCCAGGTACACAGGCGACTTCATGGGAAGTCCGCTAACGCTCCGGTGGGAGAAGCTTGTGCAGGCAGGCACCGTGGTTCTTAACAGTTTTGATCCTTTCCTCCCCCCTCCATCCCCGAGCCCAAATATTCAGACTTGATGGGATAAGCGCGGGGTTCTGCAATCTCGCTGAGACGCATTGCTGGAATGTGAGTGGTGGGGCTGAGGGGCAGCGAGGGAGACTCCTGATTCTGGAGCCCGGTAGGCATTCAGATGATACTGGAACACGCAGTTTTCGAGGACGTCTGGCGCCCTCGGAGGTCACTAGGAGCCCTCTGACCCAACGGTCTCTCAGGACTGGGAAGATCCAGAACCGAGACAGGACTCGAAATAGCGTGAAAGGGAGCAGCGATACCCATACTGACCTCCAGGGAGCAGCATGGACCAGAGGATGAGCTCTTCTCGTTCAGCTCAAACCCTGACCAGTGTCTTCGGCTTGCTCCACGCCCTCTTCACTCTGAAGCTGCGGAGGGACTTCTCCTTCAACCCCCAAACCCTCTGTTCTGTGGTTAGATCCTCAGGCAGAACTTCTGGGGAACATCATCCCTCAATCTTCTCCCTCAGTGACGTCACGGACTCAGAAGCATCTGGAATCAGTCCGTAGGACGAAGCTGTGGCAATATCCTCGTTGCCTCTCTCTGCTGATCTCGGAGACCGGTGTCTGTATTGGTACAAGGGCCCCTAGCGTCACACAGGAAGGACTTGGAGATGTCCTCATGGGCTGTAATGTAATCCCCCAGTGCTATTCAGGGATCTTTCTCTTTTAAAGAATTGTCCCCTACGCGGTGGCTCACGCCTGTAATCCCAGCACTTTGTGAGGCCGAGGTGAGAAGATTGCCTGAGCTCCCGGGTTCGAGACCAGCCTGGGCAGCTTGGCGAGACCTCATCTCTACAATAAATCAAAAAATTAGCCGGGTGTGGTGGCATGCCTGTAGTTCCAACTACTTGGAAGGCGGAGGCTGAAGGATCACCTGAAACCAGTAGGTCGACGCTGGGGTGGCCGTGAGCCTGCCACTGCACTCCAACCCGGGCCACAGAGTGACTCCAACTCAAAAAAAAAAAAAAAAAGAATTGTCCCCTATTGCTCTACCTTTGTGCCCTCAACTTGCCCTGAGTTGATTTTTTTTTTTTGAGTTGGGGTCTCACTCCTTAGGCCAGGCTGGAGCATGCTCACGACCACTGCAGCCTCGACCTGATGGGCTCCGGCGATCCTCCGCCTCAGCCTTACAAGCTTCCAAGTAGCCGGAACTACAGGCACGCGCTACCAGACCCGGCTGATTTAAAAAAATTTTTTTATTGTAGAGAGGAGGTCTCGTCAAATTGCCCCGGATGGTTTCGAACTGGCGGACTCAGGTAGTCCACTTGCCTCGGCCTCCCAAAGTGCTGGGATTACAGGCTGAGCCACTGAGCCCGGACTGGATTGATTCTTACCTGGGTTTTCTGGAAAACATTTACCCCATGTTCAACAGCACGGTCTCTGCATAATACAGGGGGAGTGTTGCCCATCAGCATCAATGTCACAGCTACTTAGTATGGACAAAAGAAAAAAGGGATGGCCTCCTTTCCTCCTACCTTATAAATATAGACCCACCTACCCTCCCCATAAGAAGGGTGGCTCTTCTGACTTTAGGATATCAGGCATTCTGGGGTGCAGGCCTGCTGGGTTCCAAAATAAAGTAATCAGACTTAGTGTAAAGATTCAAGGAAAGAAAGAAAGCAAGAATAAAACAAAATTTTGAGGAGAATAGAAATCAACTCTCTTCATCCTGGGCATAATGGATATAGCTATTCATGTTACATACTAGAGTAAAAAAGTGTTTTCAGATACTATATTCATGAAACCAATGCATATTTATTGATGCCCTTCTCTGTGTTCTGTGATAGGCACTGTGGAGAAGTAATCAAATTCCCCAGTCTCATAGAGCACACATCCTGTCTCTCTGAATTTGCACACCAACTCTGTGAGGTATTCTTCCTATCTTTGTTCCATGATTCCAGGCTGGGATTACAGGACTGGAGGAAAAGCTGAATAGGCGATCTTCAGGAAAGACAGAGGTTGGAATGGTTCCAGCATCTAGGTAGCAAGGACCAATGGTGAGTCTTCTACCTTGGATCAAAGGGAGCGAACTCTGGCCTAGGTTGGCCCAGGTGCCCACACTCAGCTGAGGGAGGTGAGGGATCCTTGAAGATTAGTACCCCCAGACTGTCCAATGTTGGAGGATAGTGGCCCTCATGCAGAAAACAGGACCAGAAGAATGGGGAATAGATGCTAGGTGGCAAAATCCAACAAATGTCCATGTGCTCAAATCCCAGTTCGATCACTGACAGACATGCGGCCCTCTGAGTGTCAATCTGATTAATATCAGATCTCTTGTGTTTTCTCTCACCATTGTGATACATACAGTAGTTTCCTTTGCCTTCACCTTGTTTTTCCATAAGGCAACAGTTTTAAAATAAAGAAATAAAAATAAAATTATTTCTTGTCTTAGTCTATTCAAGTGCAAACTACTAATATTAAGTAAACTTAGAGAGCATTTGCTAGAGGAGGACCAAGTAAAACTTAGAAGACATAATATTTTGTATGTATGCACACGTGTGTGTGTGCGTGATGGAAAGTATGCTTGTCCTGCCCCAAGTCATGACCATGCCCCTCTCAGCAGAAGCTTGTCTCCATCTCTTTTGGAAAAAGTTTACTAAAATGCAACTAATAAATAAATAAGATATTGGAGCAAGGTCAAGACTTTACTATTGCTTCCATATATTTTGTTTTATTAATGTAGCAAAAAAAAAATTTTTTTTTAGTTGGAATCTCACTCCGTCACTCAGATTGGGGTGCAGTGGCTGCTCCCAGCCACTGCAGCCTCGACCTGCTGGGCTCCGGCGATCCTTCCGCCTCAGCCTTCCAAGTAGCTGGAACTACAGGCGCATGCTACCACGCCTGGCTAATTTTTGATTTATTGTAGAGATGAGGTCTCGCCAAGTGCAAAAAAATTTTTTTTGAAAAACATAACGAAGTACTTACCTTATGGAGGAAGAGTTTATGATAAACATGAGACAGTGTACATCCCCGGGCACAGAGTAATTCCTCAGGAAATGTTAGTTCCTCTCTGTTTCTGTGTGACATGAAGGACATCCCAGGGCCAACACCACTTCCTGGTGGCTTCCTGACTTCAGTCCTGTGTGTCTCACTGAAGAAACATGTCTTCCAGATTTCTGACCCCACATCCCATGTCCTCTGCCTTTGAGGTTCTCTTATCTTCAAAGCATAAAGTGCCATTGTCCGTATGAGCTAGAAAATGTCTTCTAAACAACCATCTGCCTTGGGAATAATGATGTGGCTGAGTTGAAAAGCCAATATGTTTTCTGGGGACTCACTTGATGCTTTGAGTCAAACAGCTGGAGAATATTGTCGCTGAGTACTAGGAGTTTTTCTCCCCATCTTTCCTCCACATGTCACATCCTTGGAAGCTTTGGATAGTGGAGGAGCTTCAATAGTGGTTCAGATGGAAGCACAGCAGGTATGTGGAGTACCCACTCCCTGATCCTTGAGACAAGGCTTAGGAGGGAAGAAAGGTACTAGGAGATTGACTGTGACTATAAAGCTTGGAGACACACCTCCTACCAACCAGAGGGCTCATGGGCAGGGAGTAACATCTTCTCTTGAGCTGACTTTCTTTCTGCTCTGAAATATCACTGGCTCTAGTGCAGGGCTCTTGCTTCAAGATCCCTAAGGGTTCATGAATGAGGATGAGGAAGAAATTACCTTTTTGGGGAAGTCAGTGTCTCACTCTGTCACCCAGGTTGGAGTGCAGTGGCACACTCATGGCCACGACAGCCTCGACTTGCTGGGCTCTGGTGATCTACCTCAGCCATCCAAGTAGCTGGAACCACAGGCACGCACCACCACGCCCAGCTAATTTTTTTTTTTAATTGTAGCAACAAGGTCTTGCCAAGTTGCCCAGGCTGGTGTGTAACACCTGGGCTCAGGCAATCCTCTCGCCTCAGCCTCCCAAAGTGCTGGGATTTCAGGTGTGAGCCACCACACCCAGTGAAATTACATTTTACTTTCATTAATCTCTAATTGAAGCTCAGCATTTTCTCCAATGATAAACACAGGCAATACACCTACACAGGAATTTGCAGTACATGTGACTGTTGCCAGTAGAATTCAGATTTCCTTTTTTTTTTGAGTTGGAGTCTCACTCAGTCGTCCAGAGTGGAGTGCAGTGGCCGCTCCTGGCCACCGTAGCCTCGACCTGCTGGGCTCCGGCGATCCTTCCACCTCAGCCTTCCAAGTAGCTGGAGTTACAGGCGCGCGCTACCACGCCTTGCTAATATTTTTGATTTGTTGTAGAGATGAGGTCTCGCCAAGTTGCCCAGGCGGGTCGCAAACCCGTAGACTCAGGCAATTTACTCACCTTGGCCTCCCAAAGTGTGGGATTACAGGCTGAGCCACGGAGCCCGACCAATTCAGATTTTTTTTTTTGAGTTGGAGTCTCACTCTGTCGCCCAGACTGGAGTGCAGTGGCCGCTCCCGGCCACCGCAACCTGGACCTGCCAGGTTCTGGCGATCCTTCCGCCTCAACCTTCCAAATAGCTGGAACTACAGGCGCACGCTACCACGCCCGGTTAATTTTTAATTTATTGTAGAGATGAGGTCTCACCAAGTTGCCCAGGCAGGTCTCGAACCCGCAGGCTCAGGCAATCCACTCACCTCAGCCTCCCAAAGTGCTGGGATTACAGACTGAGCCACCAAGCCCGGCTAATTCAGATATTTTAATATCACCTTCCAGTTGCAGAAATTTCAAATGTCATGTATGCTCATTGTTACTTTGTAGTTGATGGTAGTGGTTAGATTCATCACCAGATCTTATCACACATTTTGTTTTATTTTGATACTCATACTTTAGTACAATTGTTTTCCCATGTATTGTATTTGTAATCCCATGTATTTTATTTAATGCAATTAAAGATTATTCTGAAACTTCACAGACCTCACCTGACTGCCAGAGGTATAGTCAAGACATATAAATATTGAGAACCCCTAGATCTCTAAGGAGATGGTATAGTTTGATGAAAAGATGCCAAATTATTTTACTCTGTAAGATATTTTAGAATTTTTCTTTCTGGCCAACTTGAGGACCTAGACCCATGGCATATGTCCCCAGGAGATCCTGAGAATGTGTGCCGACTGTGGTAGAATAGTAGCTTGTTTTATACAATTTAGGGGGAAAGACTTTACAAGAAACATAAACCAGTACATGTGAAATTTGCAGAGGTTCAGTCTAGTGAGGTCGGACATTTCCAAGTGAGGTCTGCAGCCTGCAGGTGGATTCCAAGATTATTCTGACAACTAGTTAGCATAGTTATCTTACAAAACTTGAAAGCAGCTTGAAGAAAGATAGGGCAGAGTTTCTTGATATTAGATGAAATGATGGTAGTAGACTTCAAACCCCGGACAGGTAATTGTTTTAAAAGATGCCAGAGTCTCCAAAACACAGTTTATAGGGTCATAAAATACTTTTTGATTTTTTTCTTCTTTATCTGCCAGAATCACATTAAAAGTTAGGAATTTTATGGCCAGGCATGGTGGCTCATGCCTGTAATTCTAGCATTTTGGGAGGCTGAGGGAAGAAGATTACTCAAGCTCACAAGTTCAAGCCCAGCCTGGACAGCATAGCGAGATCCTACCTCTACAAAAAAAAATTTTAATTTAAAAATTTTTTACAGGCATAGTGGCACATACCTGTAGTCCCAGCTACTGGGGAGGCTGGGGTGGAAGGATTGCCTGAGCCCAGGAGGTTGAGGCTTTGATGAGCTGGGATCAAGTCACTGCCCTCCAGCCTGAGTGATAGAGTGAGACTCCAACACACACTCAAATTAGCAGAACGTGGTGGCACATGCCTGTAGTTCCAGCTACTAGGGAGGCTGAGATGGGAGTGAGGTGGGAAGATTGCCTGAGCCCAGGAGGTCGAAACTACAGTGAGCTATGATATCTTCAGTCTTGGCAACAGAGTGAGACTCTGACCAAAAAAAAGTTAGGAATTTGGCAATGAAAATAAAAACAATCGGCTTAGTGGTCACCTGTTTTATATTATTTTACAACCAGGGTAATTAGGAAGAGTTTCTTCGTTATTACACAAATCCAACTATTAATTCACGTCAAATATTTAGAAAACATCTCTCTTGTACAAACTATGCTGCATAAAATTATGAGACTTTGTAATAATCCTCACTCACCATGCCCCCCCGACCCAACCCCACTTACAGTCCGGTAGAGGAGGTGGATTATTTACTAGCATAGACCACACAGACTGCAGTTGACCAAGGGCGGGGAGGAAAGTGGCCCTGGGTGCAGGCAGCAGGAGGGTGTGTTGTCTACAGAGAATGGAAAAACAATTCCTTTTTTTTTGTTTTTGTTTTTTGTTTTTGAGTGAGAGTCTCACTCTGTCGCCCAGGCTGGAGTGCAGTGGCACACTCACAGCCACCACAGCTTCGACCTGCTGGGCTCAGGTGATCCTTCCGCCTCAGCCTTCCAAGTAGCTGGAACCACAGACACACGCCACCACGCCTGGCTAACTTTTTTTTTGATTTATTGTAGAGATGAAGTCTCACAAGTTTCCCAGGCTGGTCTCTAACCCGTGGGCTCAGGCAATCCTTTCACCTCAGCTTCCCAAAGTGCTGGTATTATAGGCATGAACCACCACGCCCAACCTGTAAAAACAATTCTAAAACCAACATTTTTTTTTTTTAATTGGAGTTTCACTCTGTCGCCCAGGCTGGAGTGCAGTGGCATGCTCACAGCCACCACAGCCTCAACCTGCTGGGCTCAGGTGATCCTTCCACCTCAGCCTTCCAAGTAGCTGGAACTACAGTTGTGCACTGCTACGATGCTGGGCTAATGTTTTGATTTATTGTAGAGACAAGGTCTCGCCAAGTTGCCCAGGCTGGTCTTGAACCCTTAAGTTTAGGAAATCCTCTCGCCTCCACTCTTAAAGGGCTGGGATTACAGGCGTGAGCCACCAAGTCGGTGTAAAACCAACTTTTTATTGCTACCTTGTACCGGCAATTATAAAACAATGTTAGTGACAAAATACTCCTCCCCGTGGTGCCACCTTCTTCCAGCACCCCACCCTGCTTGATTTGCCACTGTGCACAGGGAAGTTTAACCCTTTCTAGCTTATACACACACACATGCACATGTACACACATTTTGAGACTTACTTTTTCTCTCCTTAATTTACCCATCCCAGTTTGCAAGTCACTCTACTCAGGGTGGGATCTGCTGAGTCAGTCTCCCCCAAGGTGAGGGTCCAAGCCTTCTATCTGTGAGCTCCTTGGCCTCTGGTGAGCTTCATTAATAGTCCATTATAAGTCCTGCAAACCAAGTGTCTGTAGGCATGTCTCAGCTCTCCTTCATACCCCTATACTTGGGCTTCTTGGCAATTGCTTTTTTTTTTTTTTGAGTTGGAGTCTCACTCTGTTGCCCAGGTTGGAGTGCAGTGGCATGCTCACAGCCACTGCAGCTTCAACCTGCTGGGCTCAGGTAATCCTTTTGCTTCAGCCTTTCAAGTAGCTGGAACTATAGGCACATGCCACCACACTGGCTATTTATTTATTTATAGTAGACACGAAGTCTCACCATGTTGCCCAGGTTGGTATCGAACCTGGGGGCTCAGGTCATTCTCTCACCTTGGCCTTCCAAAGTGCTGGGATTACAGGTGTGAACACCCGGTTTGCAATTGCTTCTGACAGTACATGATTCTCATTCCTTGTGTTCATATTTCCCATTCTTCCAAAAAACTCTGATTGGGTGCTATGGCTCATGCCTATAATCTCAGCACTTTGGGAAGCTGAGGTGGTAGGATTGCTTGAGCTCAAGAGCTGGAGACCAGCCTGGGCAACATTGCAAGAACTCATCTCTACAAAAAAATCACACACACAAAACAATTAGCCAGGAGTGGTGGCACACACTACAGTCCCAGCTCCTCAGGAGGCTGAGGTGGGAGGATCATCTGAGTCCAGGAGGTCGAGGCTGCAGTGAGCAGTGATTATGCCACTGCACTCCAGCCTGGGCTACAGAGTGAGACCCTGCTTAAAAAAAAAAAAATACTCTGAGTTTACCCATCATTCCAAGGTTTAACTGGCTTGGCAGTTTCTCCAGTCATGGTATTTCCTTTTCTTTCCTTACTTTGTGAAGACTCCAATAGTTTTACTTGGAAGTGTCATTGTCTCCATTTTTATTGTTGAGTTTTCTGATTTTTTTTTTTTTTTTTTTTGAGTCAGAGTCTCACTCTGTAGCCCAGACTGGAGTCAGTGGCACTCTTATGGCCACTGCAGCCTTAACTTGCTGGGCTCAGGTGATCCTTCCACCTCAGCCTTCCAAGTAGTTGGAACTACAGGCATGCACCACCATGCCCAGCTAATTTTTTTTTATTTATTGTAGAGATAAGGTCTCGTCGTGTTGCCTAGGCTGGTCTCGAACCTGTGGGCTCGGGCTATCCTGTCACCTCTGCCACCCAAAGTGCTGGGATTACAGGCGTGAGCCACTGTGCTGACCTGAGTTTTCCACAGTTCTTTTCTCTGCAGTCACGTGGCCTCATCCAGGGCCTGCAGAGAGCTGATTTTCCACCTGAGCTGCCAGAATTGAGGCAAATAAGCGTAGAAATGTGTTTTCTCCTCTCCAGTCACTGTTAGAGGCGTTTGACATGACTGTACCCTGCACAGTCTTCCTTTTGATGAACTCAAGATAAACCAATTTGTGACTTTAATGATATTTGCAAAATCCCTTCCCGGCAGCACCTAGACTAAAATGTGACTGAACAAGTGAAAGAGGGTGTGCTATTGACAGCTAGAGCAGTGATTCCAAGGGTCTCAAGGCCCCTCATTCCCAACTGCAAAATGATGTTCCTACAAATGAACTTCCTTTCCAAATTCATTGCTTGAGTCAATGCAAATGAATTCAGCCATATCTTTTGGATTTGGCATCTGAGGAGTGTCTGTGACCTGGGAAGAGTGGTCAGAATGTCAGTGATGGGAAGAGACGGGGTTTCAGCTAGTTAAGGGTGAAAGGGCTGCCAATGCCTGACTCTTCTGAAGCATAGATGAATTTGGGGCTGAAAGTCTCTGCTGGCCTCAGGGGCACTGAGGCCTCCCATCCTCTCAGACTTTTCTCCAGTTTCCCTGAGGTGTCCTCAGCCTGATAGTCCGGAATGCCATGCCATGCCTGGGCCAATGAACAACCTTCCACTGAGGATTCGAATAATCAGCTTTCTCTGTATTCCTCAAGAATACAGAGTTTGCAACATCTTCCAGTCTGTCAAAGAGAACAAGCTTCCTAATTTGTCCCAACTTTGATTACTCTACTCAAGGGTCTTCTTTGAGCTCATTCAGCACCAATAGATCATTCTTAAAAACCATAGGATGAAACATGTGATGATGATAGCTCGCTCATGGTGCCTTCCAAGTGACCCAGCTCTCCTTTTGGGTCTCTGATTCAACTACTTTTATTGCAAAGATAGATGCTTCTTGTAATCTTTGCACTTCTTTTTTCAAGCACCTTATTCCCCCTTTGGTTGAAACTTTGCCACCTCGACATGTAATTTGTAGCCTCTAATTTCATTTTCATCCAAAAGCTGTAATGTAAGATGTGCAGAATCCTTCTTCAAATAGCAGCGAAGCCCGTCTCCTTTAAGAGTTCTTGGCTGGGCTCGGTGGCTCAGCCTGTAATCCCACGCTTTGGGAGGCTGAAGTGAGTGGATTGCCTGAGCCCGTGGGTTCGAGACCCGCCTGGGCA
>NW_007036700.1:319893-340064 GCF_000164805.1 Carlito syrichta
CTCTACAATAAATCAAAAATTAGCCGGGCATGGTAGTGTGCACCTGTAGTTCCAGCTGCTTGGAAGGCTGAGGCGGAAGGATCGCTGGAGCTGGAGCCCACAGCTTGAGGCTGCGGTGGCCGGGAGTGACCACTGCACTCCAGTCTGGGCAATGGAGTGAGACTCCAACTCAAAAAAAAAAAAAAGAGTTCTTTGACTGGCAGTCAGCAGACACACTCTAGCTGTTGTCCTGCCTGTTGTACCATTCACAACGTATCTTCTGTTTAATAAATCTACCTTTCTTAATTAAAAAAATAGTTCTTTTATTATCTTTGTTAAGCTTGATTTTAAAGTAGTCTGAGGATTTCTCAAAATAATTTAAAATGTGTGTGTGTGTGTGATTTTAAAGTAGTCTGAGGATTTCTCAAAATAATTTAAAATGTATATATATATAATTATTTTTGAGTCAGTCTCACTCTGCTGCAGTGGCACCATCACAGCTCACTGCAGCCTCAACCTCCTGGGTTCAGCTGATCCTTCTGCCTCAGCCTCCTAAGTAGCTGAGACTATAAATGCACACCACCCCACTCAGTTTATTTTTTTGTAGAGATGAAGTCTTGCTATGTTGCCCAGGGTTAGTCTTGAACTCCTGGCCCCAAGTTATCCTCCTGCCTTGGCCTCCCAAAGTGCTGGGATTACAGGGGTGAGCCACTATGCCTGGCCCAAAATGTGGATGTAAACAGTACAAATTCAACCACTGTCATGTCTGGAGGCAAACCAGATATGCACATATTTGTATTTGTCTTCTTCAATATGAAACCATACTGATTCTATTTTTCTTCTGTCTCCCCTATTTTGGGAATCAGTGAGTTTGGGGGTTTTCTTTGCAGATGTTCCTCTGCAATTCTAGCACTGACAGCTGGTGCATTTGCAGGAGAGCTACTTGCTCCATCATTAGAAAAGCCATAACTAGTCTGATATGTAGTAATGAAACCTTCCATGGTCTTGGAGAGCCAAGCTTTCTTGTCCAGGTCCTACTCAGGGAGAGTTTGCCGCTGCTGCCTGAAATGACCCATGTTCCACCGGCATTGTCTTGGATATTGCTGTCTTTGGTGTCTTCACATAATTCTTGCATTTGCAATTGTCCATCATAGCCATCATTTTCATCCACATTTTGCTGGTTATGTTTCCTACCTAACCAAGGGCAGGGTCCAGGTGATCAAAGAGGCTGCTCTGCCAGGCTTGGGAGCCTCAACAAGTGTATCAGAGATGGACTGTCCAGGCTCTGTTTTAAACACTTAACACATTAAGTCTTTGGATTGTAACAGCAATTCTGTGAGGTGGGGCTATTGGTTTTTTTGTTTGTTTGCTTTTTTGGGTTGGAGTCTCACTCTGTTGTCCAGGCTGGAGTGCAGTGGCACTCTCACAGTTAACTCTGCCTCGACCTGCTGGGCTCAGATGATCCTTCCTCTTCAGCTGTCCAAGTATCTGGAACCACAGGTGTGAGTCACCACTCAGCTAATTTTTTCATTTATTGTACAGACGAGGTCTCGCTAGGTTGCTCAGGCTGGTCTCAAACTCCTGAACTCAGGCAATCCTCTCGCCTCCACCTCCCAAAGAGCTGAAATTACAGGCATGAGCAACCAACCTGGCTGAGGTGGGGGACTATTGTCATCCCTGTTTTACAGAAGAGGAAATTGATGCCCAGAGACTTTCCCCAAAGTTATAGACAGTGAGTGCATAACAAGTCTGGGGTCTGAATCCAGACAGATCTTCTTTGGAGGCCACACCCATAACCACCACTTATACAGCCTCCAGGAAACTAGCTGGATGAAATCCAGCCTGCCTCCCATCCTTTTATGGTTTAAGTGTGACAAAGTAAACTCCCTCCTCAGCCAATTCTGTTACATTGTGTCTGCAGGACACTGTCTCTGTACTTTCTGGCTCTGACCCAGCCACCACATTCCCCCTCCCCAACCTGCCTCCTGCCCCCTAATAAATTGCAACCCCTTCATCCCCTGAAGTTTTCCTTGGAGCCTTCCCTCCACTTCCTGGCTTTCACTGAAATTGAGCTCTCCCTTGAGGGCACGCCCTTCTTTGCAGTCTTCTGAAATGAGAGCTGTTTATTTGCTTCTAGGTGAGGGTGCTTTCCTTGCCTCAGATTGCCTCCAAACTACTCTGTCCCCAGCCTCCAAGCCCAGCTTAATGTAACCCTCTGCCTCCCAGGCTTAGCCGTTGAACTAAACTGTCCTCTTCCTTTCTCCATGCTGTTGTGTGTCACCTGCCAGACCTCTCTACCTCACTCAGGGGAACGCTGGCTCTCAGTTGACTGTCTAGGTCTTCCCGTTGAGTTCTCTAGCTGGGTGACTTGTCCACATGGAAGATTCACTCCCCCTCTGACCTTTTAACAACTTGGCATTTTCTCCCCAAGAACCTTCTCCACTCTGGCTCAGCCACACAGTCTGGTTGTCTCACCCTGGATCTTATCACCTGAAGCAGTCCCTTTGAGAGAATAATTCAAAAGGCTTGCTCTTAGACCCATCTCCTAACCTTCCCCCCAGCAGTCTGTCTACCCCTTCATAAGCATTTTGAAGTCTCCTAAGACCACCAGATCAATGACGCCTTCTTCCAACCTACCCAGCTTTGACTCTACAACCTTTTGTTCTCTGGACAATACCCCCAACTCCCTTTCCCTCTATACTTTCATCCTTTGCAGCTGTCTGGCAAATCCCCAACCCTGGTAGGGCCTAATGATCTGTCTGCTTCAGGATTTTATTCTGATAGCTAAGAATTGTTGGGGGGATCTCACAGAACCAGGAAATGGTTACTACTCCTTATTCATGGTCACCAACCCATCAGAAGCTCCCAACATTGCTTAGTGACTCAACCCCGTTATTCTGGTCAATGGCTACTTTAAATCTCCCTGATTCTTGAACCCCTGAGGCTCTTCTCTCGGTCTCTCAATTCACTCTCAGCTGATGATCTCACTCGTGTCACAGAGAAAACAGAAGTCATCAGAGATGGCCTCCCTCAACCACCTGTTATCAAATCCACACCTTTCCTACTTCTGTGCTCATTGTCTCCTTGTTCTTTGTGTTACAATAGAGCAATGGTTCACCAATAGTGATGTGTGCCAGGTTCAGTGGGTCAGGGCTGGGGGCAAGAATTTTCATTTCCTGCTAGTTTCTAAGTGACACCTGATGCTGCCATTCTGAGGACCTCACTTTGAAAACCACTGGAGTAGAGGAACTGCCCTCTCCCTGCCAGTCTCTCTGCACCCCATTTCCGTCATCACCTCTTTCATTCCTCCTGGATCTTCAGCCTCTTCCCCTCAAAATAAAACAAAAAATTGCTGGACACAGTGGTTCACACCTATAATCCCACCTCTTTGGGAGGCCAAGTCAGGAGGACTGCTCGAGCCCAGGAGTTTGAGACTAGCCTGGATAACATGGTGAAACTGTGTCTCTACAAAAATAAAAATAAAAAATTAGCCAGCATGATGGCATACACCTGTAGTACCAGCTACTCAGGAGGCTGAGACCTGAGCCCAGAACAGTGAGACTGCGGTCAGCCGTGATGGTGTCACTACACTCCAGCCTGGGCAACAAGAATGAGACCCCCTATTCAAACAAACAACAACATAAATAAGTAAATATAACAAAAAACCCCCAAATCAAATCTGTCCTCTACCTCATTTTCTTCTCTGACTACTAACTCTACCTCTCAATTCTCTCAATAGTTTCACTGCCAGACTCACTCTCTCACGCAGAAGAACACAGTGCATGTACCTTGATTGGATCCTGGTTAGAAAAAGATTGTTTTTGTTTTTGTTTTGAGTTGGAGTCTCACTCTGTCGCCCAGATTGGAGTGCAGTGGCCGCTCCCGGCCACCGCAGCCTCGACCTGCTCGGCTCCGGTGATCCTTCCACCTCGGCCTTCCCAGTAGCCGGAATTACAGGCATGTGTTACCACGCCCGGCTGATTTTTTTTGATTTATTGTAGAGATGAGGTCTTGCTGCCCAGGCGGGTCTCGAACCCGCGGGCTCAGGCAATCCACTCACCTCAGCCTCCCAAAGGTGCAGGATTACAGGCTGAGCCACCGAACCCGGCTAGAAAAAGATTGTATAAAAGACATTTGGAGGTGAATTAGGGGAATATTTGAGCATATGCTTTTCTTTTCTTTCTTTTTTATTTTTTGAGTCGGGGTCTCACTCTGTGCCCAGGCTGAAGTGCAGTGGCATGGTCACGGCCACCACAGCCTCGACCTGGGGCTCAGGTGATCCTTCCACCTTGGTCTTCCAAGTAGCTGGGACCACAGGTACCTGCCATCATGCCCAGCTAATTTTTTGATTTATTGCAGAGATGAGGTCTTGCTAAGTTACCCAGACTGGTCTCAAACCTGTGAGCTCAGGCAATACTCTTACCTCAGCCTCCCGAAGTGCTGGGATTATAGGCATGAGCCACCGTGCCCAGCCGATTGCTATCTTCTTAGCCATGATTGCGGTATTGTGGTTATGTAGGAGAAAGACCTTATGTTGAGGAGATGTCTGCTGAAGTACTTGGGTGTGAAACATCATGCTTTGCTACATTTTCACGTGGTTCAAGAACTAAGAACTATAGACACATATTTGTATATATGTATAAATAGCAATTGTTAAATCTAAGTAAATTGGTGGAAATACAAATGATATTGTATTATGTTTTCTATATGTTTGAAATTTTTCATAATAAAAAGTTGGGCAAAGTTCTCTATTTCTTCACTTCCACTCCCTGCTCAAACTCTTCTGGCTAGTGTCCACCTCTAGCATGCTACTCAAATATTCTAAAATATTTTTGCAATGAACTTCATGTTATTAAATTCTCCCCCTTTTTTAGAGACAGGGTCTCACTATGTTGTCCAGGCTGGACTGAAACTCCTAGCCTCAAATGATCCTCCTGTCTCAGCCTTCTGAGTAGCTGGAAATCCATTTCTTAGTTTTCCTCATACTTGAACTGTCACTAGTATTCAATGTTGTTGACCAATTCTTTCTTGAAATGCCATTTTTCTTTGACCTCCAGGACTTGGTCTCTTCTGGTTTCTTCCTATCTCTCTGACTGGTCACGTCTCTGTTGGCTTACTCTGCTCTTTCACTGAAATTAATGGGCCATATTGGAGTTCACCAAGAATGGTCAGTTTTGAACCCTCCTCTTCTCATGCTACACTCTCCAGGGAATCATACCCGACCCATGGGCCTCAGCTCCTATCAGCGGATTACCGTCACATTGTCTTCCCTCTAATCTCCAGAGCTGTATATCTGACTGCTTCCTTGGCATCCCTACTTGGTGTCTCAAAGCTACTACAAACTTAGCACATTTGAAACAGAAATCATGATCTTCCCCCACAAGCAGAATCATCCTCAGATCTGGACCACAAGGGCCCTACCTTGGCCCACACATGTGAATAGGATTCACCTATCACAAACAGCCTATCACACACAAGATTTATGAAATGACACCTGGGTACCTCTGCCACCTGGGATCTACCCTCAGTCCTGGCACAGCACAACCTGAAACCTTACACATCTGTTCTTGAAATGAACACTGTTCAAGTCCCAGAGAAATACTTCTGCAATCTTTTGCCCTGAATTCTGGAAACAAAATATGACTACAACCCAATTCTGAAATTGAGGTGAAAGTTTGAAGCTGTGCCTCTGCCAGATTCCAAGGTATGCACTGCTTTGGAATGCAGGGAGGATTTAAGCAGTGGAACTACTTGGGTAACAGAAAATATACGCCGGGCATGGTGGCTCACGCCTATAATCCCAGCACTTTGGGAGGCCAAGGTGAGAGGTTTGCCTGAGCCCGCAGGTTTGAGATCAGCTTGGGTAACTTGGCGAGACCTCATCTCTACAATAAATCAAGAAAAATTAGCTGGGCATGATGGTGCATGCCTGTGGTTCTAGCTACTTGGAAGGCTGAGATGGAAGGATCGCCTGAGCCCAGCAGGTCGAGACTGTGGTGGCCATGCGGTGGCCCAGGCTACTGCCCTCTTGCCTGGGTGACAGAATGAGACTCCAACTAAAAAAAAAAAAAAGAAAAAAGAAAAGAAAAAGAACTTGTCAAATATTGTCTCTCAAATAGCCTGTTAGATTACCATTTTTCATAGTGTTGTGTCCATTTTTCTTGCTTCCCTTTGTGTTCTAGAGGCATAGATTTGTGTTGTGCTTGCTGCATTTAAAACAGTTGCAAATGATAGTTGAACATTTTTCAATATTAAACAATCTTTATTACTGTTAAATTTGCATGAATGTAGGTCTAGATATGACTTGTGTGAAGCATAATATTGATTCTCTATATTGAATACTAGATTATGAATATAGTCATCTATCACTGAAGATGGGATTCAGGACTCAACAGATACCAAAATCCACAGATACTCAAGTCCCTTATATAAAAAGCATAGTATTTTTAAAAAAGCATAGTATTTACATATAACCTACACACATCTTCCCATATACATCATTTTTTATTTTTTACTGTTGTTTTTTTTTTGAGTTGTAGTCTCACTCGATTTCCCAGGTTAGAGAGCAGTGGCATGCTCACAGCACTGCAGCCTTGATCTGCTGGGCTTAGGTGATCCTTCTGCTTCAGCCTTCCAAGTAGCTGGAACTACAGGCACATGCCACCACGTTCAGCTAATTTTTTGATTTATTGTAGAGAGGCAGTCTCGCCAAGTTGCCCAGGCTGGTCTCGAACCTGTGGGCTCAGGCAATCCTCTCACTTCAGCTTCCCAAAGTGCTGGGATTATAGGTATGATCCACTGTGCCCAGCCCCATATACTTTAAATAATATCTAGATTATTTATAATACCTAATACGATGTAAATACTATATAAATAGCTAAACTATATTTTAAAATTTGCATTATTTTTATTATTGTATTTTTTATTGTTATATATTTTAAAAAATATTTTTAAACTGTGGTTGGTTGATTCCACAAATGTGGAACTACAGATACAAAGGGCCGACTGTAGTTTAATTTTCAAAAAACTGTTTGTCTTAGTTCACTCGACTGCTATAACAAATACCTTAGACTGGGTAGTTTCTAAACAATAGGAATGTGATGCTCATAGTTCTGGAGGTCAAAAAGTCCAAGATTAGGGTGTCAGCAGATTTGGGGTCCAGTGAGATCACTTTCTGCTCCGTAGATGGCCCTTCTTGCTGCATCCTCACCTGGTGGAAGGGCAAGTATGCTCCCCTGTGCCTCTTGAATAAGGACACCCATCCCATTCATGAGGACAGAGTACTACTCTGTGGCATAATCACCTCCCAAAGGCCCAACCTCTTAACACCACCACATTAGGAATTAAGATTCAGGTGGGACACAGTGGCTCACACCTGTAATCCCAGCACTTTGGGAGGCAGAGGCGAGAGGATTGCCTGAGCCCAGCGGCTTGAGACTAGCCTGGGCAACTTGGCAAGACCTCGTCTCTACAATAAATCAAAAAATTAACCTGGTGTGGTGGCACATGCCTGTAGTTCCAGCTAATTGGAAGACTGAGGTGGGAGGGTTGCCTGAACCTAGCAGGTTGAGGCTTCGGTGGCTGTGAGCATGCACTGTATTCCAGCCTGGGTGACAGAGTGAGACTGACTCAAAAAAAAAAGGAACTAAAGTTCAATTTATAAATTTTTAATAAAAACTTTTTTTTATTTTTTATTTTTTTTTAGTAGAAGTCTCACTCTGTCATCCAGGCTGGAGTGCAGTGGCATGCTCACGGCCACTGCAATCTCGACTAGTTAGGCTCAGGTGATCCTTCCACCCAGTAGCTGGAATCACAGGTGTGCACCACCACATGCGGCTAGTTTTTTTAATTTACTGTAGAGACAAGGTCTTCCCATGTTACCCGGGCTGGTTTTGAACCCCTGGGCTCAGGCAATCCTCTTGTCTCCACCTCCCAAAGTGCTGGGATTATAGGCATGAGCCACCATGCCCGGTCACAATTTCATAAAAAATTTTAAAGAGTAAGCAGAAACTTAATTTTATCTAAATTGTTTGATTTTAAATGTCAATATTTAATAATTACAATTTATATTTTGCATTTTAACTTCAATAGACAATTTTGAGTATTTTAGAAGAAAATAGATTTAATAAACATACAAAATCATTTTGAGTTTTTAAAATGTACTTTACATATTTTGGTGAAAATATATTTGAATTTTATACACTTTGACTACAATTATATTTTATTTTAAGTCCTAGATTACTGAGAAGGAGCACAAATTGAGATAGAATAGAAACAGAAACTATGAATATAGAACTCAAAGAATAAACTGAAAATAAAAAATAAATAAAATATCTTCAAGGAAGTTGTTTTCTTAAAATTTTTTAACCTGGGAAAATGTACAAATGGAGGGCACACATATCCTCATTGCTTTGATTAGTAAGCACATCAGTAAAGAGGATGAAGGTGACTGGGCATGGTGGGTCACATCTATAATCCCAGTATCTTGGGAGACAGAGGTGAGAGGATTGCTGAGCTCAGAGTTGGAGACCAGCCTGGGCAACTTGGCGAAACCTCATCTCTACAATTAAAAAAAAAAATTAGCTGGGGCATGGTGACACACCTGTAGTTTCAGCTACTTGGAAGGCTGAGGTAGAAGGATCACCTGAGCCCATCAGGTCAAGACTGTAGTGGCTGTAATCATGCCACTGCACTCCAGCCTGGGCAACAGAATGAGACTCTGACTCAGAAAAAGAAAAAAGGAAAAAAAGAAAAAAAAAAAAGAACATGAAGGTGCATGCATGGATTTTATCCCATCTGTTCAAGTTGTATATTGGATAAAATAAAACAATTGCTTTTCTTATTCTTTTGAATTCTTTGCAACACTTAACAAAATGGAAGAATTTTACAGAAAAATTGGGATTGCCAGTTTCTCATGGCAACGCCAGTTCTGAATATCTACGTGGCAACACCTGACCAGGAGCTGCTGTCCCTACAGAAGGGGAGGGTGCCCTCTAGTCTGTTACAGCCTTACCTTAGCACTTTGCACAGTACCTGTCTGGTTCCTACAGAATTTGAGTTTGTTAATTAATCTCTTTTTTTTAAAGGAAGAATCTGGCTGGATCTTTTCAGTTACTGGGTAGTTTCATTGCCAAGTGAGGTTCTTATGAGATTAAAGAAAAAATTTATATGCAGCTGGAGGTGATACCTAACAATAGCAATGATGATGGCATCAACAACAGCACAGTCTTTTAGAGTAGTTCCTGTAAGACAGGTACTGTTCTAAAGCACTTGACACTAACTTATTTAACTCTCACATCCATGTTATGAGGTAGGCACTTTTAATATACACATTTTATAAATGAGGAAATTGAATCTACAAAGGCATAGAGAATGATACAATGGACATTGGAGACTCAGAAGGGGGAGGGAGAAAGGGTGGAGGGACAAAAAAAAAAAACCACCCATCAAGTAGATACACATAAAGCCCAGACTTCTTCACCACTATACACTACAACTATGTAACCAAAAACATATGTACCCCCTTTGTACCCCCTAAAGCTGTTGAAATAAGGAAAAAATTTTGTTTTTAAATTGAGGCATATAGCAGTTAAGATTATCAGGTGTTAGTCATATGTGGTGGCATGTGCCTGTAGACTCAGCTACTCAGGAGGCTGAGGCAGGAGAATCACTTGAGGCCAAGAGTTTGAGGCTGCAGTGAGCTATGATTAACTCACTGCACTCCAGTCTGGGTGACAGAATGAGACTCAGTCTCTACAAAAACAAACAAAACAAAAGAGATTATCAGGTGTATTATCAGGCATAAATAGCAGGAATGAGAACACACGGCAGACAGAACAGATTAGGAAGTCAGATCTCGACCTACACAGCCACCATTATTGTACTCTTCTTTTTTTCTGAGTAGGAGTCTCACTCTGTCACCCAGGCTGGAGTGCAGTGACATGCCCACAGTTACTGCAGCCTTGACTGCTGGGCTTAGGTGATCCTTCTGCTTCAGTCTTCCATAACTGGGACTACAAGTGCGCACCACCAAACCCAGCTAATTTTTTAATTTATTGTAGAGACAAGGTGTCACCAAGTTGCCCAGGTTGGTCTGGAACCCCTGGACTCAGGCAATCCTCTCATCTGTGCCTTCCAAAGTGCTGGTATTACAGGAGTGAGCCACCAGGTCTGTCTTACTGTGCTCTTCTAAAGAGACTGGCAACAAACTTTCATCTAATACAGTCCCATTTATTAGTTCATTTTAATCATCACAACAATCCAATTAAACAAATCCCCATTTTTTTTTTTTTTTAAAGAGCATTACAAATTTAGGTAGAGCTCACTGTTTGTTTTTGAATCGGAGTCTCACTGTCACCCAGGGTAGAGTGCAGTGGCATGCTCACAGTCAACACAGCCTCAATCTGCTGGGCTCAGGTGATCTTTCCGCCTCAGCCTTCCAAGTAGCTGCTGGAACCACAGTTGAGCACCACCACACTTGGTTAAATTTTTGATTTATTGTAGAGATGAGGTCTTGCCAAGTTACCCAGGCTGGTCTCGAACCTCTGGTAAAGCCCATCTTTTATTGCTCCTTCCATGTGGTAATTATCATTCTGAAGTTGCTGGGAATTATTCCTAGGTTTATTTGTACTTTTAACAAATGTTTGTTTTTCTAAACAACATATACCACCGCTTTTTGTGTATTTTATTTTATTTTTTTGAGTTGGAGTCTCATTCTGTCGCCCAGGTTGCAGGGCAGTAGCACACTCACAGCCACCACAGCCTCAACCTATTGGGCTCAGGTGATCCCTCCACCTCAGCTTTCCAAGTAGCTGAAACTACAGGCATGTACCACCATGCTTGGCTAACTTTTCTTGATTTATTGTAGAGATAATGTCTCGTCAAGTTGTCCAGACTGGTCTTGAACCCAAGGGCTCAGGCAATTCTCTCACCTTGGCCTCTGAAAATGCTGGGATTATAGGTATGAGCCATTGCACCCAGCCCTTTTGTATATTTTAAAACTCGCACTAATAATATCATACAATATCCATTTTTGCAACTTTCTTTTACTCATTATATTTGTAAATATGTCTGTAATTCATTTAATTTAACTACTTGGTAATTCCTCATTGTAAGAACAAATCATTTTATTTATCCATTCCCTTACTTTAAGGACAGTTAGGTTGTTTCCACTTTTTCTTGACAATCAAATGATACCGAGATGACCATTTTTATCCTTGTCTCCTTATGCATGTATAGAACATTTTTTTTTTTTGAATTGGAGTCTCACTCTGTCATTCAGGCTGGAGTGCAGTGGCATGATTACAGCCACTGCAGCCTTCTTCTGCCTCAGCCTCCCAAGTAGCTGAGACTACAGGTGTACAACACCACATTCAGTTGTAGAGGTGAGGTCTCGCCATGTTGCCCAGGCTAGTCTTGACCTCCTGGGCTCAGACAATCTTCTAGTCTCAGCCTCCCAAAGTGCTGGAATTACAGATGTGAGCCACTGTGCCTGGCTATTTTTAATTTTTTAAGGAACTTCCATACTGTTTTCCATCTGGCTGTATGAATTCACATGTACTAATTCACACAGTGTGTAAGGGTTCCCTTTTCTCCACATCCTCATCAACACTTGCTATCTTTTTTTTTTTTATAATAGCCATCTTAACAGGTGTGAGATGATATCTCATTGAGGTTTTAACTTGCATTTCCCTGGTGATTAGTGATGCTGAGCCTTTTTCCCCCCTCATATATCTATTGAATATTTATATATCTTTTGATAAATGTCTCCTTAGATCTTTTACCCATTTTTAAATAGGGTTATTTGTTTTCTTGCTATTGAGTTGAGTTCCTCATATATTTTGAATATTAATCTCTTATCAAATGTATTTTTTGCAAATATTTTGTCCCATTCTGCAGGTTGTCTCATCACTCTTTTGTTTTCTTTACTGTGCAGAAGCTTTAGTTTGATGCATTCCTGTTCATCTATTTTTGCTTTTTGGATCATATCCAAAAATTCTGTGCCCAAGCCAATGCCAATAAGCTTTTCTCCTTTGTTTTCTTCTAGTAGTTCTACAATTTCAGATCTTGTATTTAAATCTTTAAATCATTTTGAGTTAATGTTTGTGTAAGGAGTAAGATGAGGGCCCAATTTTATTCTTCTGCAGGTGATATCCAGTTTTCCAAGCACTATTTTTTTTTTTTTTTTTAGGTCGGAGTCTCACTCTGTTGCCCAAGCTGGAAATGCAGAAGCACATTTATGGCCACTGCAGCCTTGACCTCCTGGGTTCAGGTGGTCCTTTCACCTCAACCTTCCAAGTAGGTGGAACTACAGGTACATGCCATCATGCCCGGTTAAGTTTTTGATTTATTGTAGAGACAAGGTCTACATGCGTTTTCTTAAAGGAAAGATTAAAAGAAGTAGAAAGAACTCGGCAAGACTTAAACCCCGCCTGTTTACCAAAAACATCACCTCTAGCATAACCAATATTAGAGGCACTGCCTGCCCAGTGATATATTAAACGGCCGCGGTATCCTGACCGTGCAAAGGTAGCATAATCACTTGTTCTCTAAATAAGGACTAGTATGAATGGCCACATGAGGGTTTTACTGTCTCCTACTTCTAATCAGTGAAATTGACATCTGTGTGAAGAGGCGGAGATATCCTAATAGACGAGAAGATCCTACGGAGCTTCAATTTAACAACTCAACCAGTACCCAAACGACCTATTAGGACCAACACCCAACTGGACATGAGCTGTAAATTTTGGTTGGGGTGACCTCGGAGCACAAATAAACCTCCGAATGATAATACCCAAGACTTTACCAGTCTAAGCAAAAATCATTTATTGACCCAAACTTACTTTGAGCAATGGAACAAGATACCCTAGGGATAACAGCGCAATCCTATTACAGAGTCCATATCGACAATAGGGTTTACGACCTTGATGTTGGATCAGGATATCCCAATGGTGCAACCGCTATTAACGGTTCGTTTGTTTAACGATTAAAATCCTACGTGATCTGAGTTCAGACTGGAGCAATCCAGGTCGGTTTCTATCTATTACTTACTATCTTTCCCAGTGTGAAAGGACAAGAAAGATGGGACCCACCTCTACCTGAAGCGTCCCCTATTTAATAGATGAAATAATCTTAATCTAGTAAATTAATAAATAACCCTACCCAAGAACAGGGTTCGTTAAGATGGCAGAGCCCAGTAATTGCATAAAACTTAAAACTTTATTATCAGAGGTTCAACTCCTCTTCTTAACAACATGTTTATGGTTAATTTATTAATCCTAATTATCCCAGTAATTCTAGCTATAGCCTTCCTAACATTAGCAGAACGCAAGGTACTAGGATATATACAACTCCGAAAAGGCCCTAACGTTATTGGGCCTTACGGCCTCCTCCAACCTTTTGCAGATGCCATAAAATTATTTATTAAAGAACCCCTCCAACCTCTTACATCCACATCCCTACTTTATATTATTGCCCCCACCCTTGCCCTATCCCTTGCTCTCATTACATGAATTCCCATACCCATACCACACCCCCTTCTCAGCATAAACTTAAGCATCCTATTTATTCTAGCTACATCCAGCCTAGCCATATACTCAATCCTTTGATCAGGCTGAGCATCAAACTCCAAATACGCACTAATCCGTGCACTCCGAGCAGTAGCCCAGACAATCTCATACGAAGTAACCCTCTCAATCATCCTCCTAGCAATCCTTCTAATAAGTGGATCTTTTACACTAATAGCACTAATCATAACTCAAGAATACTCCTGATTAATTGCTCCCTCCTGACCACTAGCAATAATATGATTCATCTCAACATTAGCAGAAACAAATCAAGCACCCTTTGACCTCACAGAAGGTGAGTCAGAATTAGTTTCAGGATTCAACGTTGAGTATGCTGCAGGACCATTCGCCCTATTCTTCATAGCAGAATATACTAATATTATTATAATAAATGCCCTAACTACCATCTTCCTAGGTGCACTACACAATATCTTTATACCCGAAATATTCACAATCAACTTCATAATAAAAACATTCATTCTCACCTCACTTTTCCTATGAATCCGAGCCTCATACCCATGATTCCGATATGATCAACTAATACATCTACTATGAAAAAATTTTCTCCCCTGATTTATTGTAGAGACAAAGTCTTGCCATATTGCTCAGGCTGGTGTTGAACCCCTGAGCTCAGGCAATCCTCTCGTCTCTGCCTCCCAAGGTGCTGGGATTACAGGCTTGAGCCACTGCACTCAGTCTTTTTATTTATTTATTTATTTGAGGTAAGGTCTTTACCTCCTGGGCTCAGGCAATCCTCTTGCCTCAGCCTCCTGAGTAACTGGGACTACAGGTACATGCCACCATGCCCATCTAAGTTTTTTATTTTTTTCAAGGTAACAAATATATTACTTAATATATTATTATACTATACTTAAGACAATAATTATACCATTGTTTCTAATATTACAAAAGAGGAAGAAAAATACAAGGGAAGCAGACAACACAATATATATAAATACTGTAAAATCTTATTAGAATAAATTAAGTAGTCATAAATAAAGGGCCCATTGATTGGGGGAGGGGTTTGGCAATGGTTTTGGCTACTTGCTTTTGGAGGGAAATTTGAGCACTAGGATTCCTCCTCAGGGAAGGTTCCAGTCACCATTGGACACTGAAACCTCCAATCTAGGAAAACTTAGGTGGGGGCAGCGAAGGCCTGTTATTCACAGCACGTAAAATTCCAGGACAGATTTGAGCAGGCGAGAGGTGAGGAGAGTGGGTTCACTGCCTCCCTCAAATATGCTACACTGAAAAAAAAAAACCCCAGAAAACACTCTGTCCCTAACACCATGAACACTGAACTTGCACACTGGGGACCCACCCCAGCATGAAGTCAGGGGAGTGGATTAATGCATTTTGGAAGGGTGGCTACTTGATTTAAGAGTCCCCTGGGTTCTCACAGCCCTGGGGCCCATGTGGAGCCTGCAGCACAAGAGAGGTGGCTCCCGTGGATATCCAGCTGATCTGTACAGTTAGTACTTGTCACTCAGAAACAGAGATGCAATTGAAGATAGGGAGTTGCCAAGGGACTGCAGGTGACTGGTGTGGATTTTTTGTTTTGTAGAGATGAGGTCTCACTATTTTGCCTAGGTTGGTTTCAAACTCCTGGGCTCACACAATATTTCTATGCTGGCCTCTCAAAGTGCTCAAAATGGGATTACAGGCATGAGCCACCATGCCCAGCCTATTATTTTTATTTATTTATTGAGTTAAAGTCACTATGTCACCCAAACTGAAGTGCAGTGGCATGATCACAGCTCACCACAGTCTCAATCTCCTGAACTCAAGCAATCTTCCAGCCTCCGCCCCCTGAGTAGCGGGGATTACAGGTGCACACCACTATGCCTGGCTAATTTTTAAATGTTTTTTTCTAGAGACGAGGTCTTGCTATGTTTTCTAGACTGGTCTTGAACTCCTAGGTTCAAGCAATGCTCCTGCATTGGCCTCCCAAAGTGCTGGGATTACAGGCATGAGACATTGTGCCTGGTCTCCAGTACTGTTTATTGAAGAAACTGCCTTTTCCCCATTGTGTGTTCTTGGCACCTTTGTCAAGGAACAGCTGATCATACATGCCTGGATTTATTTCTGGGCTTTATTCTGTTCCATTGTTCTATATGTCTGTTTTTGTGCTATTACCATGCTGTTTTTATTACTATAGCTTTGTAATAGATCCTGAGATCAGGTGGTGTGAAGCCTCTAGCTTTGTTCTTTTTGCTCAAGATTGCTTTGACTATTTGGGGTCTTTTGTGGTTCTATGTGAATTTAAGGAGGAGAGTCAAATGGTCTAGATGATGACTGTACTAGGGGTGTGGACAGATAGAAAGGAGTGGACAAGTTTGAGATAAGTTATAGCAGATAAAATTAATAGGATTAGTTGCTGGATTCAATACTGAGATGCTCACATGAAACCACCCCTAGATTAACTCCTAAGGAGGTTGGGGCCATGTCATATGACTGCAATATCCAGGTCTCAGAACAGTCTCTGACATGGGGTAGACTCAGTACACACTTCCTGAAAGGCTGAAACTAAATAGTAGTCTCTCTAGTGATCCACTGACCTCTAAGGATATTTAATTCCTTCTTGCACGTGTCAATAATCATCCTCCCTGACACATCCCAGGGAGAAATGTTGCCAAGGTCCAGAGTACAAGAATAAGGTCTTTCCTATCCCATAACATGAGTGGTAACGATAAACTTGCTGCAAGTACTGCTCAAGAGAGTGACCCCCAAAGGAAACTTCCACACGGGTGAATGACAACAGCTCTCTCTCCAGGCCAGGCGAGGCTGAGGAGCACCAATCTGGAGAGGACACTCCTGGGGGGTTCCTGGCTGACTGTCTTCCGGTTTCCCAGCACATGAGAAGGACATTAGACAAGCAATCTTGTGGATGAAGTGCATACGGCAGCACAGGGAGTGCTGTAGTGGCGACCTTGGCAGCCCTAGGGGAAAGTGTACACTGAAGACACGGGGGTCTCTCGAGGATGTGTGCACCTAGAGGTGTTTCTTTCCAAGTTCTCCTGAGACACCTTCGTGCATCCTGACTCAGGCCTGTCCTTCTTCCCTCCCCTTCGCCTCCAACCTCCCTTGGCTCCTTCCTCTGATTTCCAGTGCCTTCGTTTTCCCGTCTTTTCCTTGGCCACATGCTTCTGTCTGTTGTCACCTTTCAATCTTGCAGTAGGAAAGAGCAGCCTCCAGCTGGGCTTTGCTTTCTTTCTTTCTTTTTCTTGAGTTGGAGTCTCACTCCATTCCCCCAGGCTGGAGTGTAGTGGCACACTCATGGCCACCGCAGCCTCCATCTGCTGGGCTCCGGCGATCCTTTTGCCTCAGTCTTCCAAGTAGCTGGAACTACAGGCATGCTCCATCATGCCTGGATAATTTTTTGATTTATTGTAGAGGTGAGATTTCGCCAAGTTGCCCAGGCTGGTCTCGAACCTGTGAGCTCAGGAAATCCTCTCACCTTGGCCGTGCAAAGTGCTGGGATTTTAGGCATGAGCCACCACACCTGGCATTGGGCTTTGCTCTTAGAGTTAAGTGCAGCAAGGGTTTTAGACAGCCCTGAGAACAGGGCCTGGTGAGGCCAGGAGTGGGCACAGGCAGATGGCACCATCTGATCGGGTACTGGGTGTAGCCTAGTACCTGAGGCAAGAAGAACCCAGCAGCCTCTGAGGGAAGTAATGGGTAATGAGGTTGGTGGGATTAGTGGGGGGACTAGGCTTTAATGGTGGGGGTTGTCGTGGAGATATTTGGGGATTAAGTTATCTCTTTAAAATGACTCCTGTTTGTGACAATCCCGGGGCAACTTGGCAAGACCTTGTCTCTACAATAAATAAAAAATCAGCCGGGCATGGTAGTGCGAGCCTGTAGTTCCAGCTACTTGGAAGGCTGAGGCGAAAGGATCACGGGAGGCCAGCAGAGTGATGCTGGGGTGGCCATGAGTATGCCACTGCACTCCAGCTTGGGCGACGGAGGGAGACTCCAACTCAAAAATAATAATAATTTAAAAAAATGACTTCTTCAGGAAAATCCCTGGGAATCTGATCCATTGAAGACACCAGCAGATCTGAGACATCCTGGTTACATTTTTCAGTTGGAGGACAGGAGATGTGAATATTTTCTCTTCTTTTCTTTCTTTTTCTTTTTCTTTCTCTGAAAAGTATGGATTCTGTTCTAAGAAACAGGAGCTTGGGAGCTCCCTCAGAGTTCGGCACTTTGGTCTAGAGTGAGGTGAACCCAGCTGTTCTAGCTTTAAGTAGGAGCAGGTGAGAGTTGGTCACCTCATGTGGTTGCTCTGAAAGTCACTCTGGCTGGGACAGGGTTGGAGCTGTTCTTTGTAGCTCACCAAGGCTGTCCTTCTGCCTCCTTAGCATGCTGCCGGGTTGGGGGTGGCAGTACTGCCACGGGGGCTCTGAGCCTCCTCCTTCCTCACTGTGTCCATTCCTGTCCTCCCCACTGTGTGAGGCGTGGTGTTGCGGCAGATGGGTGTTCTGAGTGAAGCCACAGTCACAGAGGCCTGAGTGAGAAGGCCTGTCCACAGTGCGGTCCTGCGGTGCTGTGCCAGGCTGGAGCTGGACCAGAAGCCACCTGTAGTCTTGCCCCTGCACTCTTGCTGCTGCTACACCAGCTCCGAGCTCTGCCCCAAGTCCTTGCCACATTGGAGGGGTCGCTTCCCATCACAGTCCTGCTGCTGGTGTTGCAGGCTGGAGTGGTGGCCAGCACCCTCACCACACTGAGTCAGAGAACCAACTTCTCACTGCGCACTGGGCCACACAATAGTGGGCCACAGCCAGCGCCTGGGGGAAGAGAAGACCAGGGTCCTAACAGGTGTGGCCTAGCAGGGACAGTAGGGAACTGAGTGGTGGACCATGAGTCAGGAGTGCTGGCTGAAGCCACGGCCATTCTTACTGCACAGGTGGGGCATTCTCCCCTGTGTACCAGCCCAGGCTGGCATTCTGAGTGACGCGCTTGCCACATTGGGAGCAGGGGAAGGGGCACTCCTTAAGCGAACCTTCTCGCGGTGGATGTGGCTGGGGGGGTACCTAGATATAAGGCTGCTTGCTTGCATGTACAGCGGTGTGCTGCAGCAGGCTGGAGCTCTGGGGAGAAGCCCTTGTCACACCAGATGCAGTGAGAGGGGCTCAGTCAGGTATGAGCTCTGGCCTGAGCTGTGGCCACACTCGCTGCAGGAGCAGGGCCTGTCACCCGTGTGGAAGTATAGGAATGGGGTCAGGTGGGTTCCTTGGCTGAAGTGTTGCCTACATTCAGGGCAGGGAAAAGGCCTCTTACCCAGGCCGTGCTGGGAGAGGTTTTACATTCCAGGCAAGAAATGGGCCTGGTGGGTGAAAATGGGCCACCCTGGTAGAGGAGGTGGGAACAGGTCAGCTGTGACAGCTGAGCGGTCAAGGGGTGCCAGAGTAGGAGGGAGTGTGGGGTCTATCCTGCCTTCTCCTCCTCCTCTTTCTTTGCTCCCAGCCTCTTGGGGGAGGGGACACTAAGGTGAGAGTAGCGTGGGGGAGAAGGAAGGAGAGGAGACGGAGGTGGGAGAGCAGAGGCTAAGCTCCCTCTCAACTGAAGACCTGAGGAAGTGGTTGGGGGCTTCAATGGCCCCTCTCTTCCCAGAGGTGGACTGTGAGGTTGGTGGAGGAACCCAGAGCACAACTTTCCTGTGAGCAGATTCTCAGAGTTTTGAGGGCTGCTGGGCAAGGACAGGGCCTCAGAGTTAGGCCTCATCTGGGCAGGGGTCTCCTGGAGGGCACTTTCCTCAGTCTCCGGAGGTTCTGGGCTCCGGGCTCAGTTTCTGCATCCGGACACATGATCTGCTCTGATTTGGGGACTGAGAAACCTGAGAGAGGTAAATGGCAGGGGTGGGGTGGATGGTGGGTAGGGTAAGGGAGACAGTGGTTCCCCCCATCTCCCACCCCCTGCAGAAGAGCTTCTCCCATTCCTTCCCTCACCAGACCAGTCCTACTTCCTCTGGACCAGCCTACCAGCCCAGTTGAATCTCCCTGCTTGGAGACACAGAGCCTCCCCCTGTAAAGCCACCTGGTATTCCTGCCGTTAGGAAAGACATTTCATTGTGCATCTACCACAGTGTTCTCAGCCTTGTGTGCACATCAGAATCACATGGAGGGCTTGTGTAAATACAACTGCTGGCCCCATATTGCGTCTCACACAGCAGGTCTGAGGTGAGGCCCAAGAATGTGCATTTCTAACAAGTTCCCGGGTGTCACTGATGCTGATGCTGCCAATCTGGGATCCACAATGGGAGAACCACTGGCCTGTCAGGTACGTTTCTTTACTTGTATTGTCTCACTAAGTCCTTATAGCAAACTGTTATTCTCCCATTTTGCAGGTGAGGAAGCCGAAGCAAGACAGAGGCTTATGCAAGGTCGCTCCGTTTGTAAACGGCAGCAAAGATTTGAACCCAGGTCTGTCTGATCTAGAACTGTATCAATCTTCCTTTCTCTACTCTGCTCCTTTGTACTCTTAACTATTCTCCATGTGTCTTGTTTGTAACAAAACAGTAAAGTTCTCTTTTGTATACTTTGTATTTCTCACCTTGCCTAATCCAGTAATGCTTGATTGAGAGGGACTGAAAGACTTGGGGAATGAAATACCCCAGTGGAGCCA
>NW_007036700.1:340084-341165 GCF_000164805.1 Carlito syrichta
CACCCTCCCGCCCAGACTCAGACTCAGACACAGACACGTCCTCCTCCCAGCATTGGGAAGGTGCAATGCCTGGCCAGGCAGGAGTAGGTATTCTTTTTTGGGAGCAGGTAGGGGAGACTTACCCAGGGCAACAGGTTCCTGTATGTCTCCCAGATGGTGCCACCTAAATAAACCTGACTGCGAAGTTCACAGTCATGGAGAGAGGAACAGCAGCAGAAGAGGGCACGAGGGGAAATGTGATATGTTAGTGGGAGGAGGGGAGGGTGGAGCCGAGATGGAGGGACGGAGTGGCGGCAGGCTGTTCCAGAGTGAAGCCAGAGGGGCGGGCGGCAGGGACTGAAGAGGCTGCCAGTGGGTTAGGGCGGGGAGAACAAGGAGCGAGGGCAGGCGCTGCCGGCAGCCCCTGGAACCAGAAGAGAAGCCGGGTTAATTCCACACCCCCGCCCCCGGCTTCCACCTCGGAATCTCACGGACTCCTCCCCATCTGCTTCTCTACCGCGACGCCCCGGGAGCAACGCCCACCTGCCTCCCGCCCCAGCCTCCGGGGAGCGCTACACCCCCTGGGTACTGGGCATCCCAGAGAAGGGGAGTCGGGACCACGGGTTCCAGGGGGCGGGAGTAGAAAGGGGCTCCCGCGAGGGCAGACGCGGCGTTGTCTACTTCTGCAGGCGGGGGTGTCCGGGTGAGCGCCCGCCAGGGCGCGGGTCCGCCGTACTCGCCGGGCCTGGAGGACGCCGCCAGCGTCCGCGGTACCGAGGGGAGCGGCGACGAGGGCCACCCACGAGGAAGCCGACGGTGGAGTAGGCTGCCCTCGGGCGACCGCGGAGCTGGGAGGGCCCGGCGGGCTTTACCTGCGCGGCGGGCTGCTGGGCCGGAGACTGAACTGAGCGGCGAGGAGGAATCTGGGGCGGTGGCGAAGGATCGCCCAGGGCAGATGAGACAGGAAGTGAGGGGAGGGCAGCTGGGGCGGTGAGGGGCAATTTATCTTGCCGGGCCCCCCGCACCACCCTGGACGGGACTGCGCCTCTGGCTCGGTGCCCTGCCCTGCCCCGCCCGCAGAACTCTTTCCTCGACGCCCCCA
>NW_007036700.1:341396-345913 GCF_000164805.1 Carlito syrichta
GTTGGGAGCTTCTCCGCAGCCCGCCCCACCTCCCTCCTCCCTTTCCTTCCAGCTATGGACATCAGCTTCACGCAGTGACAAGGAATTATTCTCTTCCGAACACCATGGTCCTGTCCGCGTCTACAACAAGCCCTTCTCCTTTGAGCCACTTTTCTGCTTTCCCTTTGGCACTGAGGCCCTGCGTTTCCGTCTGGCCGACTCAGGTTTTAGGGCGTAGGCTTGGATCTGACTTCACACCTTTCCACTCTTCGTCCCCTCTTCTAGCTTCACAGATCGGTCCTGTTTTCACACACATTCGCTAATTTGGAGGTTTTGAAAGATGGGAACCACATATTGCGAATAGCCTTTGGTGTTCACCCCATCTCCAAGGCTACATGATTTCTAGGTCTCTTTCCCCACTCTTTTTTCCTTTTTTTTTTTTCCTTGTACACCCTTGATAAACAGACACACAGAACTACAGTTTTCAAAGAGGAAAAACAGCAAATTTGTTGTTGGCAGGAGAGCTGAAGGAGAAGGCTCTTCACCTTCCCCCACGCCTTGTGTAGGTGGGAGGCTGGGGCAATAGAAAAGGCAGCAGATGGGGGCATGTGCCCCACTCTGTACAATATAGAAGAATCTGATATAGATACTTTGTATAAAAGCCACTTGTCCTCATTTGTGTCCTCTTGCTGGCTGGCTGGCTGGCTGGGCTGGGGGCACTGGGGAACAAATAAGCTGGGGTGATGGGCCAGGACACAGGGACACCCCATGGTCCCTATCCTCTGACCCCTCTGGGGTCACTTTGGATCCTTGGTGGGAGCATAGCAGAGCTCCAGGGGCCGAGACACCTTCCAGAACTTCTCATTCACCAGCTCCAGGGTCAGCGAACCATTCAGTGTCTAGGGAGGGGAAAAAAGGAGAGGGAGGGGGTAGAGAGAAGAAAGTTGGAGAAGGTGGAAAAGAAAATGAGGGGCAAAGCACATGGAGTGATGGGAGCAGAGAAAGGACAGAGAAGGGAGATGGAGGATGCAGAGGGAGAAGGGGGCTGGTGAGACAGGCTCATGGTTCTGCTGGCCTTAGGCCACCCTTCCCTCCTGTCCCTTCTACTACTGCCCTGGGAGGCTCTCACCGTGAATGCTCCGCCTCCAGGTGCGATGTAGATGGTGTACTGCTTTTCACTGACGCCCTCCAGGCTGGGCAAAGCAGGCTCCTCGGGACCATCACCTCCTGCTCCCCCACCTTCCCCACCGCCCCCATCAGGTCCCCCAGTGTCAGAGGCACCCCCTCCAGGCCCTCCTGGCTCCCCTGCCTCTTGCTGCTGCCTCCGCTCGAGGGCAATGCGCAGGGCCAAGTACTTGGAAAGATGGTCCACGGTGGCATTCCCAGTTGTCTTCACATACCTGGAGTGGGAAAGAGGACAGGTTTAGGGCACAGAATGCCTCAAATGGGGAAGCAGGGAGTAGGGGCTTTCCAAAAGGGCCTCTGAGTTAGGGTTTCTTTTGGGGTGGGCAAAGCCCACCTCTGATGGAAATCTATGCACTCTTTGGTTTCTCAGTGGTCTGGGGAAAGACAGGGCTCCTCACCTAGTCTGGCAGTATTCTCCCTTCTCCACGAGCAGGGGGTGGGGCCGGAACACGAGCTCAATTTCTCCACCTGGCTCCGGGGGACTGGGAGCCCCAGGAGGGCTTGGGGGACCCAGGGTTCCCCCTCCCAGGGTCCCTCCCCGATCACCAGAGTCTTCAGAACCAGCACCTCCACCTACCCCACCAGTGCCACCTCCCCCTGTGCCTACACTGCTCCCCCCTGCACCCACTCCACGGGGCCGCTTGGGAGCAGGGCCTGGGGCAGAGTCAGGGGCAGAGTCTGAGCTCACATCCTCTCCATCCCCCTCTCCCTCCCCGGGCTCTCCTTCCCCCCCACTCATCGTTGTGGTCTGATCTGACCCGGGCATCGGCCGCCTCACACGCTGGGCCCTGCAGAAGCAAGTGGTTCAGATTAGAAAGCATCAAGGATAAGGGGCTTAGACTTTAAACTTCAGAGAATTAAGAGATCAGGGAAATCCTCATGATGATACCTGATATTTATTAAATGCTATGTGCTAAACACTCTGCTAAGTGTTTTGCACCTATCTGTTAACCTCCTTACATGATGCAGGTAATTATATTATCTCTGTTTTATGGCTGAAGAAACTGAGGTTTAGAGAGGTTAAGTAACTTGTTTGATTTCATAGGCCCTCACCTCTCAAAGTGTGGTCCAGGAAGCAGTGGCACAGACATTACCTAGGAGCTTGTGAAATGCAGACTCTCAGGCCCAACTCTGGACATACTGAATCAGAGCTTGCATTTTAACAAGACTCACAGGCAATTTGGATGCACTTAAAGACTGAGAGATGCTGGCCTAGAAGTTGAGCTAATTCCTCGCAGTATGAATCCAGAATTTATTCTCAAATCCACTCTACTGTTCTAACTTCTAGAAAGTTAGGGAGTGAATTTTTTCTTAAGAACATCCGTGCCAGTTGCTTACTAAGAAGCTGCAATTTACATCCATGATTTCCAGGCCTAATGATCAGGCTCTGGTCAGCTCTCAGAATGCAAAGACTTAGATACTGGCAGGCAGTAAAGACAGTCTCATGAGTCTGGTCCAGACCCATCCCACAAATGCTGCTTTGGCCTCCCTCCCAATCCTCACACCTGTGCATGGCCTGCATGCGCAGCCCCTCCTCGATGCTGGAGCTCAGTGCCTGCTGGTTGTGTAGGCGGCTGAGGCGGATGAGCACTCGGTCTTGATGGGCCTCATATTCTTCCCGGCTGGGATAGATCTTAGAGATCAGGGCATCAAAGTTGGGGTCTGGCCGTAGGGATCGCTTAGATACCAGCTTCTTGCGGCAGGTAGGGCACTCCTTGTTCCTGAGGTAGGAGAAAGGAAGCCCTGAGTGGTCTGTCCAGGGAACTGAAGCCTAGGCTGAACCAGGACCAGTGTGGGGGGGCCCCAATTCTGCACCCCTTCACCCATCTCAAACATATCTCTCCTGTTACCCGCTCCGCAGGGCTGTGACAATGCAGTCAGAGCAGAATCGGTGGAGGCACTCCTTGGTGGTCATTGTATTCTTCAGCATGTCCAGGCAGATAGGGCACATGAGTTCTGAATGCAGCGAGCGAGGGGAAACTGCAATCTCTGTGCCATCCATGATGGCTTCCTAGAGGCATCAGTGAGTGGAAAGGTGGTGTGGGTTGGGGGAAAAAGGGTTTTAGAAACATGCAGCCCATAATAATAGTTCTGCGAAATACAGTGAGATGGCAGAATCTGGGTACCCATGTTGGCCACTACAGGAAGATGGGAATTCTGAGAGAGAGGGACTACTAACTTGGAGAAAATGGAGAACAGAAACAATAAGTGTCCATTAGCTAAGAGTAGGTTAGGAGAAATAGGAGGATTTGAGGTTTGGTGAGAGGCCTAGGAGTGGGAAGGCACAGATCTGTGGTTTGAAGACTTACTCAAAATAATTTTTTTTTTAAGAGACACAAAGTCTCACTTTGTGGCCCAGGATGGAGTGCAGTGGTGCAATCATAGCTCACTGCAGCTTGAACTCCTGGCCTAAAGTGATCCTTCTGCCTCAGCCTCCCAAAGTGCTGGAATTACAGTGTACCACCATGACCAGTTAAATGTTTAGAATTGTGTGTGTGTGTGTGTGTGTGTGTGTGTGTGTGTGATAGAGAGACGAGATCTCGCTGTGTTGCCCAGGCTGGTAGCGAACTCCTTGCCTAAAACAACCCCCCTGCCTTGGTCTCCCAAAGTGCTGGGATTACAGGCCTGAGCCACTGCACGCTGCCCAACAGAACTTCTTAAAGTGTGGTCCTGGTACTACCTGTATCATAATCCCCTAGGGTGCCTATTAAAAAATGCAGATTCTGAGGCCCCCATCCCATTACTGAATCACAATGTTGACAGTATGAAGCTCTATTTTTATTTTATTTATTTTGTAGAGACAGGGTCTTGCACTCCTGGGCTCAAGTGATTCTTCTGTCTCAGCCTCCCATACAGGCATGCGTTAGGCTCTATTTTTCAATAAATTCCCATGGTGTCTTATATGCACTGACCTTTGATATTGAACTGAGGAGGTAATTTCTGTGTCTGTTTTACTATCTTTCAAGTAAAGACAATAATACTTGCTCTATCTCTCTGGCAGGGCTGTTTTGAGGATTAAATGAGATAAATGTGAAAGTGCTTTAAAAAGATTAAGGTGGCTCAAAGGTAGGGCCAGGGAGTCTGAAACCGGGCAGGCCAGAATAAAGCAAAGAATAGAAAAGAGGCTGAGTGACAGGGTCTGTGGATTGAGGAGTTTGGGGGAGGAGGTAGGCAAGCTGGGAAGGGAGAATCCCTGTCACCTGCGGGGTCCGGTGCAGCTCATACAGACTCAGTTCCCACGTTTTGCTGGCATTCTGGGCATTCGCCGGCGTCGTCATGGTGACCGGGCGCAGACCCCCACCAGGGCTCCGCAGCCGAGGAGGAGGAGAGGAAGGCTGGGGAGGGGGGAGGGG
>NW_007036700.1:346618-355262 GCF_000164805.1 Carlito syrichta
GGGGCGGGGGGGGAGGCGCACGGGAGGAACGGGGGAGTGGAGACACCACGCGGAAGCCGGGACACACACGAGCTGGGGCCCTCACTGGGGAGGGGTGTGCGCGTGTGGGTGGGAGACACGGGCGGAATGTCTGGGGTGGGAAGTGGGCAGAGGTCTCCTCGAGGACTCTCGAGTAAGGGAAGAGGACCGGGAGGAAAGAGAAGAGGAGGGGGCCGAGCGACCCCATTGAGGGCAGGGAACGAGAGGGATACGGGAAAAAGAGACGGGGATGGGCGTCCTGTCCCGGCCAGCCTGAGCTGGGGCTCCCGGACTTAGGTTCCAGCTGCCAGGGGGTGGCCTGTCTCCGGGATAAGGCAGCAGTGGGTCCCCTCGCCCCCCCACCCCAGTTCCCCCCTACTTCCCTGTCCTCTCCTTCAGTCCGTGGCCAGTTCTTATGTGGGCGCCAGAGTCGATTAGCGCGGACCCCCTCCCCTTTCTCCTCCTCCTCCTCCCAGCCCCCTCCCTTCTGCTCTCCTCCAGCCCCTTTCATCGGCTGGTTCATTCCCCTAATCCTGGCCCCCTCCCCTAATCCCCCCCATCCGACCCCAGGCCGGCTGCAGCTATTGTAAGGTGGAGAGAAGGGAGGGGGGACTCAGAGAAAGGAGAGGGGCGGGGGAGGGCCACCTGTTCCAAGACCCCCTCCCAAGACCAGACTGGACACCAGGATGGGGCGATGAACAAATCACTCTAGGGGACCACAGGGGCCCAGAGAGTTGGGGGGAGGGAACTGATGCTACTGAACCAGTGGAAGGGGGTGACACAGGAACCCCTCCCTCCAAAAAGACCCAGAGTGTCACGCATACACTGTGACACACACTCTTCCCTCTCACACCCGGCGACGGGGGTTGCCCTGGGAGACCAGGCAGTGAAAGGGAACAATCCTTCGGGAGAGGGAAAGGAGGGGGAGGTAGGGAGGGGTCTGAGGGCTTGGACACAAGAAGAACCGGAGGTGGCAGGGAAGAGGATTTGGAATTTATTAGGGTCACAAGCACCCCTGCCTCCTATATTCAGCATTCCTGAGCCATACACTGCCACCCCTTTTGTAGCCTGGGAACTTAGAGTCCTCATCAGCAGGAGGCAGAGTGGTGGGGGAATGAGCAGAGTCCAGGGTCCTTGAGGCAGTTACATGAAAAGACCTCCTGGGAGGGGCAGAAACATTTGGACAGATGCATGGGTGGAGGGACAAATGGGCTTGAGGGTGCCAACATCTGTCCCTGGCCTCAGGAATCTCTGCCTTTCCCAGTGGCTCCAGACTTCCCTCACTTGCTTTCTCATGTAGTCTGGGTTACACCCCTTCTCTGCCCTCTACCTCCCATTGTCCACTTCATACCAGTGACTTCCACTGAGGCCCCTGTGATGTATCCACTATCTTCAGATGCCAAGAATGCAACCACATCTGCCACATCTGTAGGAATGGTGGGGAGAGGGTGGAATCCTACTCCCACAGACCAAAGTAGCCACCATCTCCCACCAAAGACCCCCTCCCTCCAAACACACACACACACATACACACACACATACACACTCTAACCACCAAACCTCCCCCAAACACTACAAATCTTGGGATCTCCTCACTCAGGCCCCCTCCCCAGGGCCTCCTCCCCTCAAATTGCTCACCCTCAGGGTCCCCCAAATGTCCCATCGGGATCATTCTGGTCACCTGTAAAGGAAACACTCATATGTGGGAGAGTTTCTTTTATGGAGTTTTTTTGAAGACTGAGGCTGTGACCCTTTTTTGTTTTGTTTTCAACGCTCATACATTTATTGAATACCTCCTGTTTGCCAGGCACTGTGCCTAGCATTTTCTCTGTCTTTGTGAAGCCTAGAGATACTGGGTCTCCGAATGATTCCACCCTCCTCCCATAGCCTCCTACCTTGTCCAGCACTTTCTGTGGCACTTTCTGTGTCATGGGTGTTGAAATGAACCCTGGGAGGACAGAGTTACATCGGATCCCATGTCTGCGGGAAGGAGAGTGGCTGATTCTGGAGATGACTGAACATTGACTCCTCCCTCAGACCCGCACATGCTTCAGTAAAGCTCTCCAGCACCCTGAAAGTCTGACTAACCGTCCAAGCTCCCGGGCTGCAGTCTGGGTCAGCCCAATCACTCCAGCCTTGGATGCAGCATAGTTTGTCTGCCCCATGTTCCCAACCTATAGGTGAATCAGAGATCTAGGATGAGTCCAAGTCCCAAGGAGGGCTCTCTCTCTATACCCATGTGGCTGGCTGACCTCCCAACTCAACCTGACCTTTCCTATGATGCTACTGATGTTGATAATGGAGCCATGACAACCACTGGACACCAGGGCTTGGGCTGCAGCCTGAGTGACTAGGAAGATGCCCTGGTGGGAAACGGTACAAGGCAGAAAACATCAGCCAGGGTTACAGCCCTCCTCTATCCCTCCCCGGGCTGGGGGGAGGGGAGGGGCGCGGCGGCAGAAGTTACAGGTTCAGAGGTCACCACCTTGAGGTTGACAGCTATAACTCTGTCCCAATCATCCTCAGACATGTGGAGTAGAAAGTCATCCCGGGTGATGCCCGCACAGGACACAACGACAGATGGTGGGCGAGAAAAGCAGGCCTATGGGAGGAGGAGGTTACACACCAAAAAACTCCACAAAGAGCCGGGGCAATGGAGGCAGTGCCAGAGCTTTAAAGTGGGTGAGGTCGCCTGACGTTCACCTGCACTTGTTCCAGCAGGCGTCTGACGGCCCTGGCCTCAGACACGTCTGCCTGGAAGGCAACGTGGTTCCCTTGGGGCGCCCTCTCCTTGCTCCCCCGCCCGCCTAGCAGCCGCACCGTCTCCTGTGCCGCTGCCCCGTCCAGGTCGCAGGCGGCCACAGCGGCCCCCTCTTTGGCCAGGCGCACACTGACCGCCCGGCCGATGCCGCTACCCGCACCTGAGGCAGGAGAGAACACGCGGGGAGGAGGTGGGGGGAGGAGTGGGCAGGGGTAAGAGGTCACAGGGCGCAAAGTTAGTAAAATATGCACAAGGGGCCAGAGGTTACAGTGGCCGCGGAGTCCGAGGGCTTGCCCCCTGACATCACTTCGGCACCCCAACCCGCCCAGGGAGAGCACCCCCTCGACCTGTGACCAGGGCCAGCGCGGAGCGGAGCCGGAGCTGAGACGCCATGGCGGGCTGCGGGTGGGCGGGCACCCCAGCCCCGAGCCAATCCGAGTGCAGAGGGGGCGTGGCAAGGGCAAAGCGGGGGCCAATCGAAGCCCCGCCAGCCTTAGGCCATCTGCGGCCACCAGAGCTGGCCGACCTCCCACCGCGGAGGCGTGGCCAGACACTACCGCTTGGGGGCCTGGGGGGTGGGAAAGACAAGGGGCCCCATTCCCCCCAAAAAGATGAAGACTGAATATGGGGCAGAAGATCCGAGGACTTTATTTCCGGTCACCACCCCTCCCCCCCATTTAAACACAGTGATATAAAAAGAATAGGAACAACAACAAAAAATCAGGCCATGAGATTACCAACTATCCCTCTCCCACCCCCTACCCTCAATCACTCCCAAATCAAGACACACGATCGATGTTTGATGTTTTTCTCCTACTCCTGTTACTCCCTCTGTCCAGGGCTCTGGTCTTCCCTGAAACCTCTACCAGCAGGTGGGAGAGAGAAAAGTGGACCTTGGAGAATCCTCTGTGCAGCAGCAGCTTGGTCCTCTGACAACAGGTGGGGTAGGGGACACCAGTCAGACTGCCATCACCCCTCTCCCTTCTGGTTTTCTTCATGGCCCCATTTAGCCCTCCAAATCCAACACAGTCAGCTGGTGCCAAACACTATGGTCCCTCTGGTTGCTCATTCTCACCTCTATAGCCCCTGTAAGACTGCCAAACCTTGAAGGCTCTAATGCCAAGTAACCATTCTCCTAGGTTACAATTCCTTCCTTTAGCAGATGTCCCTGGCCAGGGTCTCCAACCACCACAGACTCCTGATCTGGAGTTAGGGGTGGAGGTTTTGGGCAGTGGTGGGGGCAGATTATTTCATCACTCACTCAAGATGGGCAATCAGCACCATCATGACAACGCCCCCCAGCAAGCCCAGCACCTCCAGAAGTGATTGCAATGGTGATGCCTCCCTCAAAAGCTCAGGCAACACAGACACTGTTGCTACGTAGATAAAACCACCTGCAGTGAATGGCAGGACCCAGCCAGGACCCGCACTACTTGCAACTTCACGGCCCATTGCCCCTCCTTCAGCTAGAAGGGCACAGGCTGTGCCTGCCAGTGCCCCTACTGCTGTCAGTAGTTGTAGACGCATCGCCTGGAGGGCAGAAAAGAGAGAGAGACACCAATTGCAAAAGATTATCAGTGGTTTGGAAGTGGCTGCTACGGAATAGGTACATAGGTGTAGGGCACATGTCTTTGAAACTAAAAATCAAGGTAAAAAGAGGGGAGGATGTCTACATCTGAGATCAAAGAGGTCTTTTTCATAAATTTTCATGAAGCACACACGTGTGTGTATATGTGTGTGTGTGTGGGTATAAGACCCCATAAACTGGGCCAGGTGCAGTAACTCAAGCCTGTAATTCCAGCACTTTGGGAGGCTGAGGCAAGAGGATTGCCTGAGTCCAGGGGTTCAAGACCAGCCTGGGAAACTTGGTGAGACCTCATCTCTACAATGAATTTTAAAAATTAGCTGAGTGTGGTGGTGCGTACCTGTAGTTCTAGCTACTTGGAAGTCTAAGGTGGAAGGATCGCCTAAGCCCAGCAGGTTGAGGCTGTGGTGGCTGTGAGCATGCCACTGTACTCCAGCCTGGGTGACAGAGTGAGACTCCAACTCAAAAAAAAAAAAAATACCCCATAAACCATTCAGATGGTTTATGAACCAGTTTAAGAAATATTGGGTTAAAGGACAAAGAAAACAGATCTCTTACCCCTCATTTCTAGAGGACTTGTCAATGATAGCATGACTTGTTTAGAACTAATGAGAGGCAGTTTTGGATTTGGGGTGAGTGAACAGAAATAAAGGGTTTGAGGCAGCCATGTTTGGTAGACATCATCACCAACCTGCTTTTTGCTGCAGCCAGACTGGACCAATATGGCAAAGTCCCCAACCTCATGGGGTACTTCATGTAGCAGGACTGTCATTGTGGTCAGGATCCCCAGCCCTCGGCCCCCTCGAAAGGAAGCACCAATTGCCAGGCCATCCGTGAAGTTGTGTGCCAAATCAGCAGCCAAATTCAGGTACCCGGACACACGCAGATCTTGTAAAGAACAGGAAGACAAAATGATAAGCATCCATCACCATCAATCCCAGTTCTGGACAGCTATTTTCACATCTCCCCTCAGAGGCCACTTCGCACCTAGTCCCTTAGTGTTTCCCAGACCAAAATACTAGTCATTAGCCACGATTCATATTCCATTGTGATTCATGATAATGCCCCTGGCCCAAATTTATCATCAATCCTGGCCCTTACCCGAGCCTGTTTTTTCTTCTTCAGGGTTCTGAGGTCCCACTGGCCCATCTTTGGGTACTATGCTGCCACCTCGCCTCTTTCGCAGCCCCCCTGCTTCCTTTTCTTCTTCCTCTGAGCTCTGTTTCTCCTTTGAAGAATGCTCTGAGGGAAGAGAGGAGTTCGTCAGAGTGGGGAATAGAGATCTTCCAACACATCCTCTGCCTCTTGAGAGCCATAAGATGAGGAGATTCTGAGGGAGGCAAGGTGACTTTTGGGAAAGTTGTTCTGGGGCTCACCCTGTCTTCCATGTGCATGACTTCCATGTGTGTGGCCGTGAGCGTGTCCATGTCCATGACTGTGTCCATGTCCTCCTTTCACATGTCTCACAAATTTCTCCACAACAAGAAAGGCAACAATTCCACTGAGAACCCACAATCCCACCGACAGAATGGGGCCCTGGCCTGGGAATTGAAGCATTGAGACATTAGGGGAGATGTAGATTCTAGACTCCTCCTCAAGTGCAGGAGGTGAAGAATAGGGAGGCACAGACCTTCCCCAGCCCCTGTCCCCATCTGTCTCTTCCTCACCACTGTGAGAGTGTCCATGTCCGGGTTGCTCCAGAGTGTGGTGAGAATGAGGTTCTGGAGGGAGGGGGGAGAGAAAACCAGATGAGGGAATATATGACCCACAAGGTATGTATTTGGGGGAACATCAGGAGATGAGTGATCACAAAGGTGAAAGAAACCCTTTTCTCAAAGAATGAGATAGGTTAAGATTTGAGGTAGAAATCAGAGCTTACTTACCAAGAGCATGAGGGATGAGATGCAGGAAGGCATCTCCCAGAAGCCCACCAGAAGCAAAACTGAGCAAGATCTGAAGTAGGGAGCGATGCCGGGGGGAGTTTGACTCCACAGGGATAAGGAAGAGGACAAAAAATGGAGCTGCTGAGATCAGCACTGTGGCTCCCAGTGCCTAGTGAGGAAGAGTAAGGGTTAAGTTGTGTGGAGTTTCCCAACAATCCAGAATCAGCCCCTCTCTCCCCCATCCCTTGGGGACTTACATAAGCCCAGAGCGTGACAGTATCCAGGTCCTGCTTGATGCCTGGAGCCCCAGACTCCCCATAGCCTCCATGGCTATGCTCATGGTCATGTCCATGTCCTCTGTGGTGGAGGCTCTCATGGGAGTGGCTATGGCCATGGTGCAAATCCTCATGTGAATGTCCATGGTCATGACCGTGGGTATGCCCATGCCAGATGCTTTCATGAGTGTGGCCATGACCATGGGCATGACTGTGGCCATGGTGGAAGTCCTCATGTGAGTGTCTGTGGCTGTGGCCATGGAAGTCCTCTTGCAGGTCGTCATGTGGATCGCCATGACCCCCGTGTCCGGCCACCAGCAGCCCCAAGGCCGCCCAGGTCAGCAGTCCCACGGCCACCCAGTGGGGGATCCCCAGGCCTCTGGCCATCATGCTGACCAGAGGGACAGAGACAGTGACTCCACTTGACTCTCAACTCTATATGTATGCAGGGTTCGCTTTACTCCAATCGCGCCCTCTATCCACCTCTATGGGCTGCTCCCTCATTCCATTACGTCCCCATCCACATTCTTCCCAAGACTCGTTCTCTTTATCCCGAACCCCCTCCCGGATGTAGGGCCCCGGGACACCACTTTAGGCTTTGACCTGCCACCTTACGGACTGTCTAGGCCCTCGTCTCGATGACCCATTAGGTGGTTAAAAGGCCTGGAAAGGACGGTAGGGAAAAGCAGGGAATTCTCACCGGCTTCGCAATCCTCTCCTTCCCCGGTATGCTTAGACGTGGCAGTCCCGCCTTTAGCTCCCGCGATAACAGGAAACTCCGCTCTACCTCAGTTCCAGTGCCTTTACCAATATGGCGGCTGTCGGGGGCGGCGAAGCCATCCTGCCCTGGCACGCATGCGCAAGTGTGGAGGTTATTTGAGGGGAGGGTGGGCGAGGCTGGCTAACAGGCCGGCGGAGACCGCCTCCTCCGTTTCCAACTAGACGAGGGGGCGGGAACTAGCGCAGGGACTTCCCGTCTGTACAAAGATGGCTGCCACATCGGCGCTGTCATTCTGGTACAGAGCAGAGCGAAGAGCTTAATTCGACCCGATCCAGGCCAGAGTCTTTTTCTCAGGGGCTTTCTCAGCGAATCCTCCGATCGACCCTTGGAAGTCCCTGGCACCTCTTCGCTATCCCTACACTCAGCCAAGGATCATGTCTTGGGCCGCTCGCCCGCCCTTCCTCCCTCAGCGGCATGCCGCAGGGCAGTGTGGGCCGGTGGGGGTGCGAAAAGAAATGCATTGTGGGGTCGCGTCCCGGTGGCGGCGGCGACGGCCCTGGCTGGATCCCGCAGCAGCGGCGGCGGCGGCAGCCGGAGAACAACAAACCCCGGAGCCGGAGCCGGGGGAGGCTGGACGGGACGGGATGGGCGACAGCGGGCGGGGTGAGTGTTCTAGCGGACGGGCAGACGAGCTAGTGACCGCGTTATCTGCAACCCCTCCCCCCACGCTTTCCCCCGGTGCTTTCCTCTGGCGCTCCCGCCCCCTTGTTTGTAAACACGCGTCCCCTCCCTCCCAAGGGCCTTAGCGCCCTCCCCCCGGGGCGGGGCGGGGAGGGGGAGCTTCCGTCCTTTAAGCTGTGGCCGCCTGAGGCCCTGCGCACCGGAGGTCCCGGGTGTGGGAAGGGCACGTTTCCCCTTAAGCTTGAGGATTTTGGACGTTTGAAGGCAGATCCTGCGTCCTAGGAAGGGTCTCTTCGGCTATAAGCTGGGAATGGAAGGGTTGGATGGTCCACCCCACGTGCTGCCCCACCCATGAGACAGGTCTGGCTTGGGATGACCTGGTAGTCATTCAAATGCATTGCTTGGAATTTTTCCTCACTTAAACTGTCCTCTCCTTTGCCAGTCCCCTCTCCTCACCACAATTAGGAGTTACACTATTGTTTGACAGCATGGTGTCCCTGGATTTGGGGATGACCGGGGTGATGTGGGCTAGGTAGGGGTGTGCTGGGGGATTAAAGAATTAAAATTTCCAGTTGGATGATCGAAGACTCATTTTCTCTTTTTGTCTCTCCTGTCTCTGTGTGTCTCTGTGCCTGTGTGTACCCCTCCCTCAGACTCCCGAAGCCCAGACAGCTCCTCCCCAAATCCCCTTCCCCAGGGGGTTCCTCCCCCTTCTCCTCC
>NW_007036700.1:355323-360989 GCF_000164805.1 Carlito syrichta
CCCTTCTCCTCCAGGGCCACCCCTACCCCCTTCAGCAGCTCCAACCCTTGGAGGCTCTGGGGCCCCACCTCCACCCCCAATGCCACCACCCCCACTGGGCTCCCCCTTCCCAGTCATCAGTTCTTCCATGGGGTCCCCTGGTCTGCCCCCTCCAGCACCCCCAGGATTCTCCGGGCCTGTCAGCAGCCCCCAGGTGAGAGGTTGTGACCCACTTACTGCCTCTCCACTTTCATTTCCTTGTTTTCCTTGTAACCCCAGATCCTTGTGTGAACTTCCCCATGGCCCACTGACCTTCCAGTCCTCTAATCTTGGCAGGCCTGTGGTCCTTGTGAGACCCCTTGCCCTTCCTGAGGTGACTGATCTTTCAGTGCATGCTTCCTCCCAAACCCTATAGAAGAACCCCGATATTCTTGATGTCCTTTTCATCTATTAGTGATTTCCTGCCTTGTTGATCCCATCTGCTTTTCCAAGGCACACGCCCTTCAGGGCCACTGTGTTGCACAGTTTCTGGGGTGAACTGTTTAATCTTTTTGGGGTTGTGCTTCAGGGATGGCCCTTCATATAGACTACATAGTAGATACCCTTTGGAATGTGCAGTGCAGGGTCCTGCCAAGTGGTAGGGAATGATTTCCATCACTGCTGTGTGATTCTCCTTCCCAACGAGTCTTCTGTGACTTCCCTATTTCCCCCATCCCAGATTAATTCAACAGTGTCGCTCCCTGGGGGTGGGTCTGGCCCCCCTGAAGATGTGAAGCCACCAGTCTTAGGGGTCCGGGGCCTGCACTGTCCACCCCCTCCAGGTGGCCCTGGGGCTGGCAAACGGCTATGTGCAATCTGCGGAGACAGAAGTTCAGGTATGGGGCTCAGAGGATCAGCAGAGAGGAGGAAAGAGTTTGGGCCTTTTACCATCGGCTGTGGAGTTCACAGATGAAGGATGGGGTGGGGGGTGGTCAGAGGAAAAAGGGTTTCTGAACAGTAAGAGTAGGACTGGATCATCCCTCACCTCTTGGTTCCCTGTGTTTGTTTTTGGCAGACATAGGGAGGACTTAAGCTTAGTTTTGCTGGAGGGAAATTGGCAAGAGACTTAGTGGTGAAAGGGGTCTCCATGCGTCTTATTGCCCTCCCTGTAGGCAAACACTACGGAGTTTACAGCTGTGAAGGCTGCAAGGGCTTCTTCAAGCGCACCATTCGCAAGGACCTCACTTACTCTTGCCGGGACAATAAAGACTGCACTGTGGACAAGCGCCAGCGGAATCGCTGTCAATACTGCCGCTATCAGAAGTGCCTGGCCACTGGCATGAAGAGGGAGGGTAAGGACCTGCCCTTCTCAGGCTTTTTAGACTGCAGGCCCTTTCTCTTCCCTCACCTAAATGGGAGAGGAGGGAGGAGGGAGGAGGGAAGAGAAGACTGAAGGAAACCAGTCTCTATACCTCTCTGGAAGGTTGGGCTGTTCTTTCTCCTCTAGAGGGCGATATTTGATTTCTCTCTCCCTTCCTCATCATCTCTTCTCCCTGGTACCCTTCTTTGGCCCTTGATTTTCCTTCTCCGTGATGCTGCCTCAGTAGCTTGCACCTATGACTTCTCCCAGTCTACTCTAGGTTGAATGACTTTTCCTTACCTGTGACGGACTTTCCTGTTTCCCTTTCTCTAACCTGAGTAGTCCCTCTTCTCTCTGATTCCACGCACTCTCTCTGGTCTCCATCTCCTGTTGTCTGAGGTCTTTCCTCTGACTGCTGGGAGTCTACACTCTTAAGCTACAGACTTGACTGAAGACCTCAGGGCTTGCCTTCTTTCTTCTATGTTTCCATCTTATCTTTTTAAGTCTGAGTCCCAGAATTCTGAGAGAGACACTTTAGAGAGTATCTTTGTTAAATCCTTCATTTTGAAGAAGATGAGCCTGAGGCCTGGCTTTCCCAAGGTAATGTAACAAAAGAGTGGCAGGGGTGGGATCACAATCCACATTTCTGAGGACCCAGGCCCTTGCTCCTTTTACTGCCTTGTGTTGAGTCGGAAGAGCATAAGATTTGCAGTTAGGCATGCTTGGATTCAATTGTATGACCTTCCATATATTGTGTGAACTTAGGCAATCTCTTTGAGCCCCAACCTCTTTGAGCCCCAAGTTTTTCATCTTTAAACTTAGGAATGAGCTTATAGCGTCAGTGATAACTGTGTAAATGTTGAAACATGCTAGTATGTAGTATGCTCTCCATTTAAATTCCTCTCTAATTCCTTTACCCTCCTCTTCCTTTCTTCTTGACTTATTTATCTGCCCTGTTATAAATCCTGCTTACAGGCTGCCCCTAGGCCACCATTTCTGGTGACTTCCCCAGTTCCTATAGTATTTCCCAAGAGACCCTGTTAAGCCCTGAGGATATTTGCAGAACCCCTTCATGACTAGCTGCTGACTTTCCTTTTTTTTTCCTCCCCCCTTCTTGCAGCAGTACAGGAGGAGCGTCAGCGGGGAAAGGACAAGGACGGGGATGGGGAGGGGGCTGGGGGAGCCCCTGAGGAGATGCCTGTGGACAGGATCCTGGAGGCAGAGCTTGCTGTGGAGCAGAAGAGTGACCAGGGCGTTGAGGGTCCTGGGGGAACCGGGGGTAGCAGCAGCAGCGTGAGTGATGGGGTCAATTCATTCTCCTTCATGGTGGGGATGGGAGGAGGGCATCTAGGTGTGTTCTGTATCCTCTCCCACTCCCTTCCTCTCACAACCCTCCTAACACTGCTTGGGACTGGAAGTGCTGCCAACCAAGGCCTTTCAAACATCTGAGGTGGGTGTGATAGCTCCCTCATCCCCACTCCCAAAACAACCCACTGGCACAATCACAGGCAAGTCCCTAATAATCATTTACCAAAATGCTAGAAGAGAAACCTCATTTACAGAGATTGGTTTAGATGAAACTTGAAGGAAGACTCTATCTAAGACAGGGATGTCAAAAGCTTCTTACAAGGGGGCTCCCAGTGTTCCAATAAATGTTTCATAAGTTTCCTTCCCCCCATCCCCTGCAGCCAAATGACCCCGTGACTAACATCTGTCAGGCAGCTGACAAACAGCTATTCACGCTTGTTGAGTGGGCGAAGAGGATCCCACACTTTTCCTCCTTGCCTCTGGATGACCAGGTCATATTGCTGCGGGCAGGTCAGTGACCTCGGATCCCTTTGACTGCTTGACATTTGACCCCCTTTGACCTCTTGACTTTTAGTAACCCCAGAGGACTTACCTTGCATACTCAGGGAGCCAAGTTCACTGACCTTGCCACCTGTTTTCTTCTCTTCCACTGACGTGCTTTGAATCCCATGGCCTGATATCTGGCTCCTGACCATTGCTGCCCCACCCAGGCTGGAACGAGCTCCTCATTGCCTCCTTTTCCCACCGATCCATTGACGTTCGAGATGGCATCCTCCTCGCCACAGGTCTACACGTGCACCGAAACTCAGCCCATTCTGCGGGCGTGGGAGCCATCTTTGATCGGTCAGTGGCCCTCGGCTGGGCTGGCATGTAGGTAGAGGGGGCGGGGGCTATAGGCTGGTCCGTGTCCAAGGCTGGCTGAGCTGTGACCTTTGAGTGACCTGCAGGTCCCTCTCCAGGGTGCTGACAGAGCTAGTGTCCAAAATGCGTGACATGAGGATGGACAAGACAGAGCTTGGCTGCCTGAGGGCAATCATTCTGTTTAATCCAGGTAAGAGGAGGATTACCCTTGTCTCTCAAGGCCAAGGCAACCTTGGAGCCTCCTCTTCTCCAGAGACTCCTAAGTTACCCAGCTGTTCCCCTCAGTAAGACCCTCAACCTGGAAATCTCCCAACTGACCAAGGAAAAACCCACATCCATTGACACAGTCCCTCTGATCCCACCCCACAAACCCAATGGGCCCTGCTTCTCTTGCCAGGCATCTGGTAAAATGCAAGCAGGTGGGGCTTAAAAAGGGCATCCCGTGGGTCACATCTACATGTCTGTCTGATTGAATTGCCTTCCTTCCTCTTCCTCCTCTCTTCCCTTTCATCCCAGATGCCAAGGGCCTCTCTAACCCCAGTGAGGTGGAGGTCCTGCGGGAGAAAGTGTATGCATCACTGGAGACCTACTGCAAACAGAAGTACCCTGAGCAGCAGGGCCGGTGAGATGGAGTTGTGGGGACTGAGGCTCTTGGGGGGGGGTGAGGAGTGCCCCAAAGCTGAGTTCAGGGCCTGTGTGCTTCCAGCTCTCACTCCCCTTCTCCCACCTTCACTCCAGGTTTGCCAAGCTGCTGCTACGTCTTCCTGCCCTCCGGTCCATTGGCCTTAAGTGTCTAGAGCATCTGTTTTTCTTCAAGCTCATTGGCGACACCCCCATTGACACCTTCCTCATGGAGATGCTAGAGGCTCCCCACCAGCTGGCCTGAGCCCGTTCCAAACATGGTGCTTCTCACACTTAAGGAGCACACACCCAAGAGGGACTCCAAGCCCAGGGGCAGGGTGGGAGGGGCCGTGTTCCCAGAACCTTGGGGGTGAGTCAGAACCGAGACCGCCCAGGGGAAACATGAACCCTCCAAGGGGTTTGCTTGATATCCCAAGTTAGAGGGGACCTCAGATCCCTATGAGGCCTTGATGTCTCCCTTTAGTGGTGTGGGGTCTCTGAATTTGTTGGGGCCTCCCATGGTTTGGGGTGATTTCTTGCCCCATCTTTTCCCCAGCACAAAGCACTGGCCTTGTTCCCGAGATGTTGCTTCCTTCTCATCTTGCCTCGCTTTGCCTCCCTCCCATCTGAAGAGTGGAGATGGGGAACTCCCCCAGAGGTGGATATTGGGGGGCAGGCCCCCCAAGCTGATGGACAGGGGAGTAGGGCTCTGAGAGGTCTTCTTCCCAAACCTGACAAATGAGGGCCTCTCTGGAAGAGGGAGGGGGCCCTACCACTGTCTCCTGTCCAGAATCCCCTTTTACACTCGCCTCCTTCTGCAATCAGACTGAAAAATAAAAAGGTGGTGGTGGTGGTGAAGGGGCTGGTGGAGATGTAGGAACCAATCTGCTATTTTTAATCTCCTCTAAGGATAGAGACTTGCAGTTAGACTCAAAGAAGTACTGTACTTTCCCAGGTTGACTAAGATGCTAGCGGTGGAGGTGGGTGTTTGAGAAAGGCAGGGCCTTGAGTTGGTCTGTCCCTGGGGCTCTCCAAGCACTGGCCTTCCCAACTCTCTGCCTCCCCCATTTTTTCCTGTCTAACTTGGGGAAGGGGACTGGGCTGTGAAGACAGGACCCGGCAGGGGTTGGTTTAATGAGTGTAGTCCCCAGCCCTTCCCGGCACAGCTCCTCCAGCTCAGGCACAGGGCACAGGCTGGGGACACAGGATCCTGGTCTGAGAATTGAGGGGAGGTGGCCAGCCCGCAGAGATGGGATGCTGGGGCTGCATGATTTTTGCCCTGCATCTCTTCTCTTTGGGGTTCCTTTCCCCTCTCTCACATAAAATCGCTTTCAAATTAAAACCGCTGTTTTCTGGACTGAGGTGACTGTATGAGGATGGGCAGCGCCGCACCGGGCTGGGGGCGGTATCCGGTTGGGAGCTCTGGACGTGCTCCCTTGACGACGCCGAGGTTCCCTGGGGCCCGAGAGGCCGGCGCAGGGTGGGGGACACAAGGAGAGCTTTGTCGGGGAGGGGGGAAGAGGGTGTGCCAGGCTGGGGGCGGGGCCGGCCGGAGGAA
>NW_007036700.1:361009-361850 GCF_000164805.1 Carlito syrichta
GGGCGGCGGCGCCTGGGCTCGCTCCGGTCTCCTCTCCGGCCGCGCCGCGGGCTCCGGGCAGACCCGGCGCCGTGCCCGTTCGTGGGGGCGCACGGGGCGCAGAGCGCTGCGGCCTCCTCAGGCGCTGTCTGGCTGGAGGCGGCCCACGTCCCGGAGTGACCCCATTTTCCCGACCCTTCCAACCAGAGTCGACCGCTCCCTCATCTCACCACTGCTCCCTCTCCACCTGGTTCTCGGACTCCCCTGCCTCGCCCCCCCCATTTTCATCTCCTTGGACCTGACTAGTCTGTTTGTCGGTCAGTCCCCGTCTCTGATCTCTCTGTCCCCAGAAGGTTCCCTCTGTGCCCCGTAGAGCCCCCCCGCCCCCCAGCCAGTTAGTCGCTATCTATAGTCTTGTCTATAAATACCCCCGCCCCATGCCCGGCTCTGTAATTACACAAGGCGGGACGAGGGAAGTAATTATGGAGACCTGATTGTGGGTGGGGTGGGGGTGGCAACCCCCAGACCCGCCCCTTCCCTCCCACTGTGCCCTAAATCCTGCCCAGGAGTGTGCCGAAAGGGGTCTCTGGGCCCCCAAGGGGGAGGAAACGGGTGTGTGTGACTGGGGGATGTTTAGGTCCTCGGAAAGGAGAGACTGGGGTAGATAGATATACTGGGGTTCCTGAAAAGGGAATCTTAGGGTGCAGGCAATTGAGTGCAAGGAGCAGAGGAGAGCAGTACGAGGGTCAGAGAGAGAAGGAGGGAGGGAGGGAGAGGGTCCCGCCCCCTCCCCAGGTGGAGATCGAGGGTGGGGTTTCCCCTCGGTGGCTGTGGGCGGGCGGCTGGAGGCGGGGGCCGGACC
>NW_007036700.1:361870-415797 GCF_000164805.1 Carlito syrichta
CGAGGAGGTTGCAGTGCCGGAGCCCCGACGGCGCCTGGCTGCATGGAGCTGGGCCGCTGAAAGCTGTCGCTGCCCGACAGCCTCTGACCTCCCGGGACCCCGGCGTCCGAGGCTCGCAGCCCGCTCGCTGTCTTCTGCCAGCCTCGCGGCGCCCAGCACCTCAGACCGACCTGGGTCCCTGGGACCCAGCGTTCCGGTCGATCAGCCATGGAGCGGTGCAGCCGCTGCCATCGCCTCCTCCTGCTCCTACCTCTGGTGCTGGGGCTGAGCGCCACCCCGGGCTGGGCAGGTAAGAGGAGTCCGGATGCTGGGTCACCGGAGTCAGGGCTGCAGTTCTGAGTATGCCTCGGGAGGGAACAGCTGATGCCCGAGGCAGGAGTCTAAAAAGGGTTTTTGGGGTTCTTTGGAGTCAGGGTGGGGATTTCTCCCTCTTTGAAGTGACTGGGGGAGGGCAGGTAAGGCTGAAAGGTGGAGACCACCTTAGAGAGCCCTGAGTGGGGCTGAATGCTTGTCTTGGGTCCTTGGGAGGAGCTGGGGATGACCAGGGCCAGTCTGGTCCAGCTGTTGCTGGTATGGGGGTGGTAGAGGCCAGTGTTGATGTGTGAGTGTGTGTCTTCTGGCTTTTCTACCGTATCTCTGGAATGAGGGGTGAGCACCTGTGCTTCAGAGATGAGCCTAGTAAGACAAGAAAGAAGGGATGCCTCGATTATCTGTCCCCTTGGCCTCTCCAACAGTGTTCCCCTCCCCCTCCCTGTGCCCTCGATGCTGCCACGCGGCTGGCTCTAGGGAGCACCGGGGCTGGCTGCCAACAGGACGGCCGCCGGACAGGCCAGGATCAGGTGTCTGAGGCCAGAGCCAACTCTTTGCATTCCTGCCCGGCCCCTCCCCCTCTGGCCAGCCGGGCTCCCTTGGGACCCTGGTGTCCACAACCCCAATCTTTCCCTTCTTTTTCCCAGGACCCAGAATTCCTGGCTCCTAGGAAAGGGGATTTGATGTCAGAAAGACTGGGGCTGGGAACACTGGGCATTAGGCAGGCTGGAGAAACCCAGTTCTGGAAACACTGGGGCTGTTTTGCGTATAACTTGACTATTCATTTCTTCTCTGCTTTGGAGAGAAAATGGTCAGAGTGGCAGCATGAAAGATTTAGATTCGATTACAGAGGGAAGAACTTCCAAGATGTGAGAAGTGTAAGGCTCAGGGACTGGAACTTGAAGTGTATGGTGTTTATAGACTCCAGGAGTCTTTCTTAGAGGCAAAGGGAGCCTCCTGGCATGGAACCAGAGGAATGGCCAAGATGACTGCCTCTTATTCTGGGACTGAGCAGGTAGAGTAGGACTTTAGTGAAATGGGTCACTGTAGAGTTCCTGAGATTAGCGAATAGAGCATTTGGGATGCCAAAGGTAGAGTGGTGGAGGGTGATGGTGCTACCAGCGGGGAGCCTGTGGGACAGAGGAGGCCCGAGACAGTGGGGCAAGTATGTGGCCTGATGTGGGAAGATGGTGGGCGGACCTGTGGGTAGGTTGTCTATAGGATTGAACTGTACTCTCCTGGGATATGGTGGAGGGTGGGGGCCTCTGAGGTCTCCTTGGCCTGGGGTCTCTGTGAGTCTCTGTGTCTCTGTCTCACTCACCCTTCGTCTCTCAAAGCGGCCCTTGTGTGTTGGTGTTTGCGGAGCTACCACACGCGCGGGGGCCAGGCTCAGGCGGGGGGCGGGGGGGGCAAGGCCGTGGTTTCCAGGCTCCTGGACTCAAAGGGCCTTTTCTCTGCCTGCCTGCCCCACCTCACCCACCCCACCCAGCTCTGCTCTCCTGATTGCTCTGGCCTCTGCCCTGCCCCACACTTCTATGAACGTTTTGCTAGAACTCTCTTTGGAATTTTTCCAATCTGGAGCTGATGCTGTGATGAGTGTGTGTATTAGAGAGCAGGTGAAGGAGAGATGACCTTTGTCTTCCGGGTAATTTAAGTCCTAGGAAGCTGAGTGGACAGGGCTGGTGGCCTATGTCTAAATCTTTGGATCCCAGGTGGTGGGGGTGGTGAGGCAGATCAAGGTTCCAGGTGTGGGGAGCTTGCCCGGGATTTGGGCAAGGACTTAATGGGATCCACAGATGTGTGGCTCTGGGCCCTGGACCTGCTCCGGCTCGCGTGGCAGCTTTAGTCCCCCTCTCCCCGCCGGTTCGTCTCCCAAGCAAGGGGGCACAGGCTCCTGGGAGAGCTCTTTCTTGTATGTTCTGCCTCAGCATGGTTAGAATTTTTCCCACTCCATCCCTAAATATGGAATCTATAGCAGCTCGAAGCCCCCTCCCAAACAGCTGCCTCTCTGCTCTGCTCTCTCCCTCATGGCCCCCCTGCACCTCCTGTGCCCAGGATGATCGATTGTCCAGATGTTGTTTGTGCTGGAGACGGGACAGATGCCAGAGACCCAGAGAGTAAGAGATATAAAAAGGGAATGAGAGTGAGAGAGAAGGACAGAGGGGGAAAAAAAAACCCAATGGACAGAATGTGAGGGAAATTGAGGAAGACAGAAGAGACAGGAAGACAGAAAGCCCAACAGGTTCAGAGATAAAGAGTAAGAGAGACAGTGAGAGAGACAGGGAGACAGATGGAGAGTTGGGAGAGATATTGAGAGAGAATAGAGAGAGATGGGTTCATAAACTGAAGGTCAAAGAGGGAGAGAGATAGATACTGGGAGGGAGAGGGGCAAGAGTGGCCACGGGAGTTGTGTACTGCTGATGCGGCACCGCCCCTTCAGGTAGCTTTCTCTTTCCCATCCATTCAGGCCCCATTCAGAAGCAAGTGAGGGAGAGGTGACCTTTGCTTGTCAGGGAGTTCCAACCCTGGAAAGCTGATTTCCAGGTCTCAGATGTCCCCTCTCTATGCCCTACTGAGGGTATTTCCCTTCCCCTGACCATCATGGACTCTCCCAGGTGCACCTGCTGTGGATGTGCTCCAGGCCCTGAGGTTCCCCACCCTCCCTGATGGTGTCCGGAGAGCGAGAGGCATCTGTTCAGCTGATGTGGCCTACCGAGTATCACGACCTGCCCAGCTCAGTGCACCCACCCGCCAGCTTTTCCCAGGTCTGGATGACACAGTGGAGTAGGGTGACCTGGGGGAGGTAGTCGGGTGGGGTCTGAGATCAGACACCAGCAGGGAAGAGATTATGGCTCTGTCTACTGCTTACTCAGTCTGTATATATCTCTTTTGGGTACCAGGAGGCTTTCCCAAAGATTTCTCTCTACTGACTGTTGTCCGGACCCGCCCTGGTCTCCAAGCTCCCCTCCTGACTCTGTACAGTGCCCAGGGTGTCCGACAGCTGGGCCTGGAGCTGGGCCGACCGGTCCGCTTCCTGTATGAGGACCAGACTGGGCGGCCTCAACCTCCAGCTCAGCCCATCTTCCGAGGCCTCAGTCTAGCAGATGGCAAGTAAGTTCTGCTCCTTTGGTCTGCCTGGCACACACTTTCAGAAGGTGTCCCAGGACTCCTACTTCTTACACTGGGAAATCCTGTCAACCCTTTTGGCCATGCTACACCTACCTACTGCCCAAACTTCAGTTACTTCTAGTCCAGAATATGGGCTCTAGAATTGGCATCCCTCTCTGTATGTTGTACTAGCCTGTACCTGGGGCAAGTTACTTAATTTTTTTGAGCCTGTTTCTATAACTGTAAGATAGAGATTCAATAGGATCATCACAAAGAAATGAGAAAATGATTGCATGGTGCCTGGTGCATTGACAGCACTCAATAAATGGTAGCTATTGTGGTTACTACTATTATTAATATTGGCTTCAACTCTTCCATCAACTGTTGCCCAGTCCTGTTGACTCCCCCACTTCAGTCACTTGAACCTCTACCCCATGATCAGGTGGCACCATGTGGCTGTGGCCGTGAAGGGCCAGTCTGTCACCCTCATCATTGACTGCAAGAAGCGAGTCACACGGCCCCTCCCCCGAAGTGCTCGTCCGGTGTTGGACACCCGTGGAGTGATCATCTTTGGTGCCCGTATCCTGGATGAAGAAGTATTTGAGGTAACCGGAATAGTCAGAAAGGAGTGATTTCTGGTCCCTTGTCTTGTGCCTACACTCCCCTTCTGGCCCCAGCATTTCATCCATCAATGCCTTAACCATCCATTTTTCCTCTTGTGGAGTTTTATTTTCATTTTCTATCTTCAGGGCTCATTTTCTCTGTAGGAAAACTAGAGGTCCACTTACATGGCAGGACTGTCCACAGCCACTTATTAATCCATACCTTCAACCTATATCTCTTTATTCACTGCTCCATCTATTCACCCACTCACCCACCAGTCCACCTAGGCACACAAGCAAGCATTCACCACCCACTCATCCATCCATTTACCCTCCTATCCAGTCACATATTTACCCATTTTCTCCTGCATTTAAGTTTATATCCACCCACCTGCCCATCTGCCCCCTGCTTAACCACTCCCCTCTTCAAACTACCCATCTTAAAAAAAAGGTCTACACAAGCACCTACAAACCACCCATCTATCCATCTGTCCTTCCATCCAACCACTCTTTTCAACCCGTCCATTTGTCCATCCATCCTTCCATCCATTCATCCACTTACCAATTTACCCACTCCATCTGTCCTTATATACAAGGATGCACACATGCATACATCCATTCACTTACTCATCGATCCACCTATCCTTCCACCAACTCAACCATTCTCTCATTCAATACACTCACCCATCCGTCTCCTCACCTACCCACTCGCCATCCAACCATTCATTTGCCTGTATATTCAATTCTACTCACCTATCTATTCACCAGTCTCCTTCCATCTGCTGTGTACCTCCCATTCATCTACCCACCCATCCACCCATACATATGTTCATTCATTTACAAGCCATCAACGCTCCCATTCAGCCAAACATTTGCGCTCACATCCACCCATCCACTTATCCACCTATCTGTCCACTCCTCCATCCATCCACCCATCATCCACCCAGTCAGTCAACATTTTCTGAACACCTGCTGGCCAAGGGGAACACAGACAAATAATATAAGGTCTCTGTCATCTCCAGGAGCTGTCATTCTGGCTATGGAAATGAGGCAATATCCCCAAATTACAGAGCTAAGTACCATATATGGGTACAAATAAAAGCCATTGGAATTCAGAAGTGGGTTCTCCCGCCCCTATTTCTAGAGGTCTCATCATTGCTGCCATTGGAAGGCCAAGGCGATGAGGCTGGGTTTCTGTCTCAGGAAGCCACTGTGAAAAGACTTGTAAATTGTCACAAGGGACAGGGGTGAGGCAAAGTATGTGGAAAGGCCTGCGTTCTGGCTCTGATTCTGCCACTCTGAGTGACCTTAGACTATTCGTTGCCTTTCTGAATGGAATGTATCTGAAAAATGGGCTGAAGACCCTTATCCTGCTGACTTTTCCAGTTGTTATGAAGGTCCCATGAGATCCTTTGAAAATGAAAAAGGGCTATGCACAGGGCGATAGGTAGATGAAAATGACCTTCTTCCACCACATAGGATCACCTTGGATTGGTCTACCCTTTGTCCTAGACTATTCTCTCTGTCTCTCTTTTGCCTCTCTTCATTGGTGTTCCTTCTTCATGTTTTTGCAGGGTGATGTCCAGGAGCTTACCATTGTTCCAGGTGTCCAAGCCGCCTATGAATCCTGTGAACAGAAGGAGCTGGAATGTGAGGGGAGCCAGAGGGAGAGACCTCAGAATAAGCAGCCCCACAGAGCCCAGAGATCTCCAAAACAGCAACAATCAAGACTTCATAGGCCACAAAACCAGGAACCCCAGCGACAGGTGAGGGAGCTGAGAGGACCCCAACTGCAGCACACCCCAGAGAGGGAAGGCACCCAGACACCTACCCTCCTTAGTTCTCCTCCCTAGTCATACCCCCTCTTCTCATCAACCCCCCTAGTCCTCATTCATCAACCTTTTTATTTTCATTTAAAAATAAAAAGAGTCATTATGAAGAATTCATGGCTGGGAGCTGTGTTCCCTGCTTGTGTCTCCTCTGCCAGTCTTCCTGAAACTGTGTCCTTGGGTTTCCCTTTCCTTCCTTGAATTAAGAGATTGAGGGAGAGTGGGGGGAAAGGGTGAGACAGGGGGAGGGAGGTGGGAGAGAAGGGTAGAGGGGCAGAATCTGAGAGAAAGAAGTTGGGGTGTTAAGACCAAGGAGAAATCGGGAAGGAGCAGGGCACAGGGAATTCCAAAGGTGGGTTGGGGTGGGGAGCCCAGTCTCTGGTCCCCTCTCCACCTGGAGGGGCAGGATTAGGGGCTGCGGTGGGGGAAGGGACAAAAAAGGTGATCGAATTGGGTGGGGGTCTGGACAGCTAGGGTGACAGATAAGACCTGGGGTCAGCGGTCTGAAGATGGGAGGGTCAATCTCTTAATCATGTCTGCTTCTGCTCCACATGTGGAACCCCTTCCCCCTTTCCCACCTCTCCCCACCTCTCTCCTAACACCAACCTCTCCTTTCCTCCTCTACACTCTGTTTCCCAACTCCATGCCTCCCGTTTCCCAACTCCTATACCATCTCATCTCCCCCTCTCCTTCCTTCACCCCCTACCCTCCTTTACCCCATCCCCTTCCTACCTATTCCCATCCCTCCCAACCCCAGCCCACTGAGTCTCTCTACTATGACTACGAGCCCCCCTATTATGATGTGATGACTACGGGGACGACCCCTGATTATCAGGTAACTTGAGAGACCCCTTCATTTTTTCCCTTCCTCCTAGCAACCCTTTCAAACATCTCCTAGGACACCTTACTCCCCTCCCCAGTCTGTGGAAAGAAACACCATATATTTATGGGTGTTTACTTACTGTCCCCTCCATGTTTCTCTGCTACAGAGGCCTCAGAGCCCCCGCCACAGGGCTCCCCCTTCCCCTAGGGGGCGTCGGACCCCTCCCCGAAAGCCTACCCCACCTGCCAAGAGGTCAGCAGCCTGGCAGGCATCCCCTTCACCAGGCCGGAGGCTCTCTCGAACTGGAGGCTCTGGCCCAGCAAGGGGCCAGCCTTCCCCCACCCGACGCCCAGCTCGGCGGGCAGCTTCCCCCACTGCCCAGGCCCCCCCGAGGACCAGAGGCAGCAGTTACCGGCAGGTAGAGCCGGGGCATCCAGATCTCTGCCCCCAAACATGACCTTGGAGATTCATTCTCCCCAAACTCTCCCCCACGCCAAAGGGGCTGCAAGATCTGAGATTTCCCCCAACCCCCAGCACAGACAGACACTGCCTGCGGTGGGGGGAGAGGTGCTGCTTTAACTTCCCTTCCACTCACCTCCTTTCTCCTTCCTCCCTCTCTCCTCTCTACTCTTCTCCCCCCTCTTTGGGGTTAGGAACCCACTCCAGGTGAAGAGGAAGAAATCCTGGAGTCAAGCCCTTTGCCACCTCCTGAGGAGGTAACTCCATGCTCACTTTCATCCTAGCTGGAGGCAATGGTCATCTTGGCCACTCTCCTTGCCATCTTGATGCTCCCATGGCATCTTGATGAACCAGCCCCTCCCCTGGCCGGAGGGCTCTTTGTCATTTCCATTTATGACCTTCTGTCTTCTGCTCATTCCAGACCTACTGGTCTGCTTGTTTCTCTAAGTATACCCATGTTCCTTCAGTGTCCATGCCTCCTTCCATTCTTCTTTCATTCCAGAGTAACCTCCTTCCATGTTGGTGTCATATGGTCTTACTGTCTATGTTACATTTTTGTTCCCAGGAGTCATTTTCTGTCCAATGTTGCCACTTTTCCCTCTTCTTCCAGTCTCTCTGTCTCGTTCTTCATTCCTGGACTCCTTTGTCTATCAGAGTGTCCATGGACTGTCCACTCTGTGTCCAGCCCTCCGGCCACCCTTCTTGTTATCTGCCATTTCTTCCCACCAGCCCGTTAACTGGACATCCTTTCCACTTGTGAGCTTTGATGGCCATTCCATTTCTGTACAACCACTCCCCCTGCTCTTCTTGGGAGAAAAACTCCAGTCCTGAGTACCCTCAGAATCCTTTGGGCTAGAAGTTGTCATACCCTGGGGTCCAGGGAAAGCCTCCTCTCAGCCCTAATGCCCCCGTCTACCCCCTCTCCCTCCCCATCCCCGGGAAGGAGCAGACAGATCTCCAGGTCCCCTCAACAGCCGACAGGTTCCGGGCAGAGGAATATGGGGAGGGTGGCACAGACCCCCCAGCAGGGTCCTACGATTACACCTATGGCTATGGGGACGATTATCGTGAGGAGACGGAGCTTGGCCCTGCCCTCTCTGCGGAGAAAGCCCACTCAGGAGTCGTAAGTGAAAGAAGTTCCTCTTCCATTCTTGACCAGCGGTGGGAGCAACAAGAACTGCTTCCTGCTGGTTTTGACCCTTGTCTGTTGGCTGTGAGCTGCTTCCCTTTGGTGGTTTGCTGTTTTCTGTTCACATAAGATGTATATATGTTGCTCGAAAAGATTACTTTCTGCTTTCCCTTTCCAAATGTCTCACCCTGTCTCTTTGTGGATCCTTCCTCGCAGGGCAATTGGGATTAAAAAAAAAAATACTGTGGCCACTTCCTGTCTTTCTTGGCCACTTTCTTTCTAAATCAAGCTGGATTTCAGAAAGCTTTTGGTCAATAAGGTCCTACCTTGCGTCCATTTTCAGTCTGTCTCTATAATTTTCTTTTTGGCCAAAACAATTTCCTGTACATGTTGTTGTCAAATGATCTAACGTCCTATGTCACATTTTCAAACGAACAGGCCATTTCTTGTCTGTCCTATCCTGCCTTCTTCAGCCATGGTATCCATCTTGGTGACTCTGTCAGATTGAATTGAAAGGGATTTACTATTTGTGTTCTGGCTCTAGTTTTTCATGCTGTCTTGAGACAATTTCCTTTGACAATATTCTTCCTCCTGTGTGTCTCAGGTCATCTAAATCACAACGTTTCCATTGTGGGCTTAGATATTTGTCACAGTCTCTTCCTGTATGCCTTAGCCTTGATATTTGTGTATTCTGGAAGAATTACCTTTCATTGTCATGATTCCCTTTGCAGAAGTCATTTTCTATCTACTTTGTGAATTTCTTTTCTCTGCTGGTCATGGTAGCCATGTTGTTGACGCTCCATATCCTGGATCCTCTCTTCTTGGCTGCTTCCTGTCTGTCCAACCACTTCCTATTTGTATGGTTTGTTTCTATCCATCTTGGCCATGTTTAATTTTTCTTGGCCCTGGCATCATTCTTGCTTCCAAGTGTTTGTTGTTTCGCGTGTTCTGTCTGTCTTAATTGTTTTCCATGTCTTCAGCCACTTGCTGTGGACTGGAATGCTTCCTGTCTGCTCTACTTTATCTTCTGCCTGTCTTCTGACACTTATGGCTGCCTCCTCTACCCTGCTGCCTCACCCTGCACCTCCCTTCATTAATATCGCTACCCTTGACCTTCTGCTGCTTTTCCCTCATGCTGCTCTCTGGATATTTGGGGTTGGTGTGGGATTTGGGAGAGTTTGGAAATTGATCATTGTTGTTTGGTCAGGATGAAGGTGGAGGGGGCATTCTGAATATCTTTGTTTGGGGAGTTGGGGTTGGTGGTGAATGCCTTCCATTTTCCCTGTCCTTGTGTTGGTTCTGGCCCCGGAGTTGGTAACAGGTATCTGAGTGGAAGTGTGGAAGGGAGGGAACTGGTGAGCTTGGAGTACAAATGAGGGCCAGAGGGCGGGCATGGCATCCTTTCTGAGAGAGGAACTGGGGAATGAATTATGGGGTGGGGTGGGTGCTGCTCTGGGGCTTGGATAATTGAGACCAAGAATAGTATTTTTCCAAAAGCCAGTTATGAAGCCTGAGTTTGGGATATCAGTCGGGACTGCTCTCCAAACTTACTTAGAGTATGGATGCTTAACCTCTGGGATTTTTTTTTTTGAGTAGTAGTCTCACTCTGTCACCTGGCCACAGCAGCCTTGACCCACTGGGCTCAGGTGATCCTTCTGCCTCAGCCTTCTAAGTAGCTAGAACTACAGGCACACACCACCATACCTGGCTAATTTTTTAAAAATTTATTTATTATAGAGATGGGGTTTCACCAAGTTGCCCAGGCTGGTCTCAAACCCATGGGCTCAGGCAATCCTCTTACCTCAGCCTCCCAAAGTGCTGGGATTATAGGCATGAACCACTGTGCCTGGCCTTCTCTGGGAGTTTTTAAAACTTGTGAGCCCTTTGAAATTCTAAATAAAATTTTGTGCATAAGGGCATATACTTTTTCTTTCCTGGAGAAAGACTAATGGCTTTAATCAGATGATCATACTGGTCCATGCTTTTTCCCTACCCTAAAATAAAATCTATCAGCCGGGCATGGTAGCGCGTACCTGTAGTTCCAGCTACTTGGAAGGCTGAGGCGGAAGGATTGCTGGAGCCCAGCAGGTCAAGGCTGCAGTGGCCGGGAGTGGCCACTGCACTCCAGTCTGGGTGACAGAGTGAGATTCCAACTCAAAAAAAAAAATAAATAAAAGTAAATAAATAAATAAAATCTATCCACAATATTAGAGAGATTCTTACTTGATGGGTTGGGATAAGGGTGAGGAAATGGATGGTTTCTTGTCTTTTTTTTTTTTTTGAGTTGGAGTCTCACTCTATCACCCAGATTGGAGTGCAGTGGCCACTCCCGGCCATCTCTGCCTCGACCTGCTGGGCTCCGGCGATCCTTTCGCCTCAGCCTTCCAAGTAGCAGGAACTACAGCCGCGCGCTACCACTCCAAGCTAATTTTTTGATTTATTGTAGAGATGAGGTCTCACCAAGTTTTCCACGTGGGTCTCGAACCCACGGGCTCAGGCAATCCACTCACCTCAGTCTCCCAAGGCACGGGATTACAGACTGAGTCACCGAGCCTGGCTGAATGGTTTCTTAAGGGTCTAGGGATTCTCAGGGTCAGAGGGAGTTTGGGGAAGAGGGTGGAGTCCTCTAGAAGAGGGTTTGGGAAAGTTGGGGGTTTGAAATCCCAGGAAAGGTCTGGGGACTTTCCTGGAAGAGGTTCTCAGGGAGATGGAGAAGTTGTGTTTGCTGAGGTAGGAGCTAGGAACTAGGGGGCCCTAAGATCTCCTTGGCAAGCCTGGGAAATTTGTGAAGAGTGGGCTTTGGGGAAGGGCTGAGGGCTTGGAGGTGAAGTCAGGGAGGTGTCCAGAGGACCTAAGAATCAAAGTTGGATTTGGGATGGGACAATCCTGGTGTCCTGGCTGCTCATGGGCCCCACTGGGGATTACATGTGTGTCTCCCTCAGGCTGCCCATGGACCCCGGGGGCTGAAAGGAGAGAAAGGAGAGCCTGCAGTACTGGAACCTGTAAGTTACACTGAGCTGAGGCAGTGTAAAGAGGAGAAATAAGTGGGGGTGGGGATGCAAGGCCTGTTGCCTCTGACTTTTTTTTTTGAGTCGGAGTCTTACTCTGTCACCAAGGCTGGAGTGCAGTGGCATGCTCACGGCCACCGCAGCCTCAACCTGCTGGCCTCAGGTGACCCTTCCGCTTCAGCCTTGCAAGTAGCTGGAACTACAGGCATGCACCACCATGCCCAGCTAACTTTTTTGATTTATTGTAGATATGAGGTCTCACCATGTTGCCCAGGCTGGTCTCAAACACGTGGGCTTAGGCAATCCTCTCGCCTCAGCCTCCTAAAGTGTGGGGTTTACAGACATGAGCCATTGTGCCCAGCTGTCTCTGACTTTTAACTTTTGACTCCACAGGGTATGTTTGTGGAGGGGCCTCCTGGCCCAGAAGGCCCTGCGGTAAGTCTAGCTGTGACCTGTTAGTCATTCTGTTCTTACATTCATCTGTGCCTTCCCCACATATGCCAAGGCCTCCTTCTCAACACTCCAGAACATCCTTCTAATCAGAGCTTCCTAGATTCACAGATATCTTCTGTAGAGCCACACATCCCTATTCTGTCTCAGTGCCCACATTTGACCTGCTGCTCTTTTGTTCCTCAGGGATTGGTTGGTCCTCCTGGTATCCAGGGGAACCCAGGACCAGTTGGAGACCCTGGAGAGAGGGTAAAGGAGTGTTGTGTGTGTGTGTGTGTGTGTGTGTGTGTGTGTGTGTGAGGGGGGCGGGGTGCCACAGAGGAGCCACTGGTACCCAACAGGGAGATACCATGCTCAGTAATTTCCTTGTTAGCTGGCTGATTAATGAATGAAGGGATGGTTGAGCTCCCTAGTATCCAGAAAGGAGGGCAACCTCTGATTGGGGAGGGGAATAATCTGGTATCACACCCTTACTTTTCTCCATAGGTGTGGGGAGCCTGGGAGAGATCTAGAGAAGTCTACATTTATTCTGTTGAGGATGGTTTCAAAATGATACTAAGACTCCTATTTATCATTCTATCTTTCTTATTCTCTCCCTGCTCTAGGGCCCCCCTGGCCGAGCAGGGCTCCCTGGATCAGATGGAGCCCCTGGCCCTCCTGGCACATCCCTCATGCTCCCAGTGAGTTGTCTTTTGGGTTTTGGAATGGGCTGATAAGGAGGACAGAATTTTGTTGTGTCACCAAGAATCAGAGGATCAGGAAAACTAAGGAAGAGTCTCTAAAGACTATCAACCTAAAAGAATTGATCTTTGGGGGTTGGGGAAAGCTGCTGGGGTCTCATTAGTTGACCTAGAACCAAATATGGATTTTCTACAGCCAGACAGATAATCTAGAAGTGGGCAAAAAATTCTATCTTTCAAGAGACCTAGAACAAAAGGAGAGTTTTTTGAGGGGCAGAGACTAGACAGCAAGGAGGAGAGCAAGAACTGAGTTTCTGAAAACCTTAAAATTGTTATCTAGAACTCATGGGAGATGCTGGATACGGCAGAACATGGAGGAAGGGGTGGAAATCCTGGATGAGTCTCTGGCTGGGTTGGATGAGTCTCTGACTGGGTTGGTTACATGGGTTTCCTGGAAGATAACTTGGACCTTCTCTCCTTGCCCCTCAGTTCCGGTTTGGCAGTGGTGGGGGTGACAAGGGCCCAGTGGTGGCAGCCCAGGAGGCTCAGGCCCAGGCGATTCTGCAGCAGGCACGGGTGAGTAGGGCTGGGCGAATCTTGGTGGAGGGGGTTATGGTGGGAAAGGGAAGGCTCTAGAAGGGGGCAGGAAGGATTAGTTGGAGTGAATGTGGGCAGGAGAAAGTCTGGATTGGTTTGGAGCTGAGAGGGAGGTTGGGGAGAAGGGCAGTGAACAAAGATCAGGAGTGAAAGGGTGAAATTGGAGGGCGTGCTGAGACTGGGGGTTCCCCAGCTGCTCCTTTCTCAGCTATGCTGTCCCTCTGCTCTCCTAGCTGGCGCTCCGTGGACCCCCTGGTCCCATGGGATACACAGGTCGCCCTGGACCCTTGGTGAGTGTTGGGTGTTGGGGCAGAGGAGCGTTTATTTTTGTATGGGGATATGGATAGTTCTGGAAAGAAGCTTCTTTTGGGGAGGGATCTGAGGTCACCATTGAGTGTGTCCTTCACTATGGCCATCGTCTCTCCCCTCTCCCAGGGCCAACCTGGGAGTCCTGGCCTGAAAGGAGAATCTGGAGACCTAGGACCTCAGGTGACACTCCTCCCTAATCCACCCTCACATCTGAATCCCAACCCAGTGAGTGCCTTCTCTGCCTGTGCTCACTAACCTAAACCCATCTCTGTCCTCTCATCAGGGCCCCAGAGGACCTCAGGGCCTTGCAGGCCCTCCCGGCAAGGCTGGGCGAAGGGTGAGTACCCCAGGGGTGGGATGGGTATTGGGAACTGTGCCCTTGCTTGCTCTGACACTTCCCCTGCACTTCCAGGGCCGGGCAGGTGCTGATGGAGCTCGAGGGATGCCTGGAGAACCTGGAGTGAAGGTAGCAGGCTCGGGCCCCTCCCTGCTGCCTGTAGCTCCTGGCCCCATCCCAGTTCATTCATTTCCTGGGGATAACCTTGCTCCCCAGGCTCCCTCAGGATACAGTCCTTCCTCACTCAGGACACAGTAGGGAGGGATGGAGTGGGAAGGGGCTGGGCCTTCACTCCCATTGCCCCTCTTCCTCCTAGGGTGACCGAGGTTTTGATGGACTCCCAGGGCTACCTGGGGAGAAGGGACATAGGGTGAGTATATTGGGGGTAGGTGTTATGATGAAGGTAGATCTTCTGTGGAAGGGAGGGGAGGCGAGGAAGGGAAGCTGGGAGTTCAGTGAATGCAATCAGTTGTAATTGAAGGGGGTTCGTGCCTGCCTGTGTTGTGGGCTCTAAGGCTCCTCTTACCTGTTCCCCCATTTTCCAGGGTGATACTGGTGCTCAGGGCCTTTCTGGGCCCCCTGGTGAGGATGGAGAGCGGGTAAGTGTAGTGGCAAGGGCAGGGGTTGGGTGTAGGAGAGGTCTAGAAGGTAAGGCTGTTTCGCCATGTCCTCCTCCTCCAGGGAGACGATGGGGAGATTGGGCCTCGTGGGCTGCCTGGAGAGTCAGTGAGTGTCCAAAGGGTCAAGATGGGGAAGGGGGGCTCTGGGGAGGCCAGGAGAGGGACATGAGCACTAAAGAAACACATTTCTATCCATTCATGCTGTCTCCTTCCCTCCTCCTGAATGCAGGGACCTCGAGGTCTCCTTGGCCCCAAAGGCCCACCTGGTATTCCTGGACCCCCGGTGAGTGACTCCCTGACTTCTGACCCTGATGTGACCCCTTGACCTCTCCAACTCTTCATCCTTCCTAACTTCCTTCCTCCTCTCTCTCCCCCCTCCTCTGGGCCCCACCTAGCCCTGCTTCTACCTTTACTCCCATATGCACTGGTAGGGCCGCAGTGCACTGAGAGCTCTCAGCATAGCCAAAAAAAAAAAAAAAAAAAAATCCCTAAGAAAAACAAAACAAAAACCCACAAACCCACAAATCCACAGATCCACGCCCTGTGGGCCTGGGCCAGCTGTGTTTGCTTAGGTTTGGGATGATTGGAGGTCTGAAGGTCCCATCCTCTGGAATGGTCGGGCCTCTCAGAACCACAGGTCCCTCCAGGCCCACCTTTCAGCTGCTCACACCCTTCTCATGTTTCAGGGCGTCCGAGGCATGGATGGTCCGCATGGCCCCAAAGGGAGCTTGGTGAGTGATGGGCATGGAGACTCCACCCTGATCCTTATTCTCTGAGGTCCCTGCCAAGGTCCTGTTTGCCACCATTTTGACCCTCCTCCTGCTTTCTGCTTTTGCCTTTTTGGCTGTTTCCACTGGGATTCAGATCTCTGCCCTAAGTTTGTTGTGTCACTGTCTCCTGACTCCTGCCTGGTTGTCTGTTTCTAGGGACCCCAGGGAGAGCCAGGACCTCCTGGACAACAGGGCACTCCTGGGACCCAGGTGAGTGGTCTTGCTCATCCCCTTGCCAATTTTAGCAACTTCCCCTGGGCTTCCACAATGGGTCAGACCCCGGAAGGGACAGAAGATGAAGGGTCTCAGGCTCTCAGTGATCATGATCTGAATGGGGAGGCTGGCTGGAGGAGAGAGCAGCTCACCTCTGGGAGGCCTCCATGACTTCTCTCTCCCTATATGTAGGGTCTCCCTGGGCCCCAGGGTGCCATCGGCCCTCATGGAGAGAAGGTAAGTGATTAGTAGTTTGGGGGATGGAAGATTTGGAGGAGGGAATAGGGAGGCCTCTAAATGTCTTCTGGAACTTTAGCTATGTTCAGACCTGACCCCTCTAGTGACCCTGAGACTCCTTATCTTCCTTTAGGGTCCTCGAGGGAAACCAGGACTCCCTGGCATGCCTGGCTCAGATGGACCCCCAGTGAGTAGTCCCCCACCTCTGACTCCAGTTCCCCTTGAGCCTCCACGCAGTGCATGACCTCCAGGCTCCTTTAGTGACCATCCATACCATGCATCCTTTGCCCTGAAAGGTCACTGCTGGTGCTTGCCCATGGTCAGGCAGTTTCATCAGATCATGGAGAATTTGGGTTGGAAGAAATGCCGGGAGAGGTGCAGGCAAGGTACCGGGGGCCAGTGGTCACATTCTCTATCTCCTACCCCCAGGGTCACCCCGGGAAAGAAGGTCCCCCTGGAACCAAAGGAAACCAGGTGAGATCTCCCACCCTTCCTTTCCTTCCATCCCTGAAGGAGTCTCCACTCAGACTCTGGGGCCCCAAAGTCCTTGGGCTTTCCTTATCTCATCATTTGTGTGGTTCTGTCAATATTCTCAATTCCTGTGACCTGTAACCCTATCCAGATGTCAGTGTTATTGCTTCCATTTCCCCCACTTCTAGAGGTCCCCACAGTGACACCCTGGGGGCCCTTTATCAATGCCTCTCTTTCTTCTACCAGGGTCCGTCTGGACCTCAGGGTCCTCTAGGATACCCGGGACCTCGAGGTGTCAAGGTAACTGACCATCAGACTGGGAGATAAAAGGAGTGAATTGGGGTCTTAGGAGCTTGGTCCTTTCGACCCACCTGCATCCCTTGATCACTCTACCTCTGTTCTAGGGTGTAGATGGAATTCGGGGTCTGAAGGGCCATAAGGGTGAAAAGGTGAGCATTGTGTCCCCAGCTTCCCAGCACCTCAATCCCACCCTCATGACCTTCCCACCATCTCCGCTCCTCAGCGCCTTCCCTCCAGCCTGCCCCCTGCTCCCCTCCAACTCACGAGCCCACCCTTCTACCCATGTTCTCCATTTGAACCCCCAACCCTCCATCATCTTTGGTGTCCTCTCACCTCCATCTTTCTCAGGGCGAGGATGGCTTTCCTGGGTTCAAAGGTGACATAGGCGTGAAAGGTGACAGGGTGAGTAGAGACCCCACACTGGCCCCCAACTCTGTGTCCTAATAATCCTCCACTTTGGAGCTCTCTATCACCAGTCTATTCTCCTGAGACCCTGGACTTCCCAACTCCAGTGTTGTGCTCCCTTGGGAGCTTGATCCTGGCAGGATAACTCCATGGTCTGCATCATGCTGGCCCTCCATCACGACACCCTCCCTGTCCCTGTGGGCTCCCTGTCCTGCAACAGCTTCTGGGATCCTGCCAGCCCCACCTGCATTCACTGGTTCCCACTTCTTCTCTGGGGCCCAGGCCATGCCCCCCACTCACCCCGCAGTATCCAACACTCACTTCTCCTACCTTCTCTCTCAGGGTGAGGTTGGAGTCCCTGGTTCCAGGGGAGAGGATGGTCCCGAGGGGCCGAAGGGACGCACTGGGCCCACTGGAGACCCTGGGCCCACAGGGCTCGTGGGCGAGAAGGTGATGGGATGAGGGATCTGTACCTGGGTCCCCCTGGGGATGTGAGCACTGGGGTCAGGGTGGGCATGGGGAGTGTCCACAGTTAAAGTTGGTGAGTCAGTTGAAGATGGCTGTGCACTAATTGTGCTCCTCTCTGTATACGGCACCTCCTGGCTGCTGATGGGTTGGGGCAGGGGAAACGTTCCTATCATGAAAAGTTTGGTGGAGATGAGGCATAGGAAGTAACTGAGACTGAGGGAACATGTGTCTAGACTCAGGGCAGGAGTTCTGAGAAGGGAGAGTCTAACAGCAAGTGACAGCTGCCATCTCCAAAGTTGACAATCTCTGAGCACTGGCCCAGTTAAGGTGCTTGTTAATCACCCGGCCAGGGAAAGGTAGAACCAGGGCTTGAGCCCAGGCAGATTGGCTACAGAATCCCTGCTCCCAAACATGCTCTGCAGCTGCTTGGGCAGGATGAGCCTTAGATCATCAGGAAGGGTCACATGTGGAGTCAGGGCAGTGCTACTTGGCCAAAGGGCGGGAGGCCTGTGGGGACCAGCTTTGGTGGAGCACAGTGGATGCTGGGGAGAATGGAGTGGAGGTTGGGAGGTGGACAGGAGCTAGGTCACAGTGACCCTGAAGGACTTGACGTAGTTGCAGACACAGGTCCTAGCATTTGAGTTGGGAAAAATCCACTCTCAGGAAGGAGAGACTGAGAAACCAGGCATCTGTGGGGCAGGAGATGTGGGGCCAGGGGCTGAGGCTTGTGGGTGGGGGTTGGCCCTTGTCTTTGAGGGTTGTGTTCTCCAGGGATCTGTGGCTTCTGTCACTCTTAATTGCTCCCTGTCCCTCCACAGGGCAAGCTGGGTGTTCCTGGTCTTCCTGGTTATCCTGGACGCCAGGGTCCCAAGGTAATGTGATGCCCGTTTGTACCCTTTCTCCTTTTCCCTTCCCTGACCCCTGATTCCAGAGCACTGGAGGACCCAAGAGAGAATTTAGTTGACCCCCATTCTACAGATGAGAAAACAGGCCCACAGAGCACCAGGGGTTTGTCCAAGGCCACCTAGTTACTGGAGAAGCCCAAGTCTCTCACACCGCTGCCTCCATGGCCTCTCCTGTCACCCTTTGGCCCTTCCTGAGCCCTCTCCTTTCATGACTTCTCAATTTTCCTGCTTTTTCATCCTCACCAGGGGTCCCTGGGATTTCCTGGCTTCCCTGGAGCCAGCGGAGAGAAGGGAGCCCGGGTAAGCTGGGGCAGGGGAAGGGCTGAAGGGATGGGCTGGAGGGGCTCAGTGGGGAGTCATGCCCTGGGTGATGTGATGTTCTTTCTACTTCATTCCCACTAGGGCCTGTCGGGGAAGTCAGGGCCTCGGGGAGAAAGAGGCCCCACGGTGAGTGCAGAGAGAGAGAAACAGGTGGCTCAAGATCCAGAGGGATGCATTTGAGTTTTTCTGACAACTCTTCCCTCTCTCTAGGGTCCACGGGGTCAGCGGGGACCCAGAGGCGCCACTGGGAAGTCTGGAGCTAAGGTTAGTGGTCTCTGCAGGGCTCCATCTGCCCCCTGCCCATGGAGCTCCAGCTCTCCCTCAATGCCTCTGACCTTGAGGATAGCTGGAAAGTAGCTCCTCCCACTGTCTGACTCCATTTCTCCCCACAGGGAACGTCAGGTGGTGATGGCCCCCATGGGCCCCCAGGAGAGAGGGTGAGTGTGGCTTGAGGGTTCCCTCCCCAGTGCTCCCCAGGGAACCTGGGTGGAGCCAGCCCCCTCCTCACCTCAGAGAGGAAGCTGTGTTTCTATACCCCTGCACCACTCTCCTGACTCAACCCACCTCTGTCCCTAGGGGCTTCCTGGACCTCAGGGTCCCAACGGATTTCCCGGCCCCAAAGGACCCCCGGTAAGTTGGCCCAGAGCTCTGACCCACCTTGGTTCTCTGAGTTCTTCTTTCCTACCCCGCTTTCCAGCCTAGAGTTCACTTGATACCTGAACTCCTTCTAGGGCCCCCCTGGGAAGGACGGGCTGCCGGGACACCCGGGCCAGAGAGGAGAAGTGGTAAGTGATGCCCCTGGCCATCTATTCTCAAGTGGCCCCCAGGACCCTCAAACCCCAGAGCTGTCTAGAAGGCCCACAGGGACTTTCTTCTGGCAGAGTGGAGCCTGCCCTGGTGCTGCTGAGACCCACCACCCGGGGCTTCATGGGCCATGGCACTTCCTCTGGGAGCCTTGGCATCTGCTCCACAGTGGCCATGCCTGCTCACTGTGTTCTCCGCTCTTCCTCTCTCAGGGTTTCCAAGGGAAGACTGGCCCCCCTGGCCCTCCAGGAGTGGTGGGACCTCAGGTATGTCAGTCCCCAGAAGAGAATGGACCCCAGAGCCTGGAGTTCATCCACCTGCCCCTCTTCTCTCAGTCATGCACCCCTGCCCCTGGTTTGCCTGAGGGGGACCCTTGGGTGGGGTCAGTCGTGGGGGCTGAATTTGGGGCCGGGGTCCTGAGCTTCAGTCTTCTCCTTTGAGAAGAGACAGTTCCCCAACAGGGACATAAGGTGGTGCAGTTACTCCACAGTGGGGAAGAGAAAACCCAATGTTGACTCAGAAGCACCCCCATGAATTCTCAAGGAGATTTGGGTAGGGATAAAGGGGTTCTAGAGGGGTGTTTTAGGGTGGATAGGATGGGCTCTTTTGGCAGACAGTGGGAGGAAGGGTCTGAGAGTGGGGACTCTGTCTTTTTCTAGGGAGCAGCAGGAGAAACTGGCCCCATGGGGGAGAGAGGTCATCCAGGCCCCCCAGGGCCCCCTGGAGAGCAAGGACTGCCCGGGACAGCTGGAAAAGAAGGAACAAAGGTCAGTGAAGGGCTGGGCAGAAGGGAACTTGGGGAACCTGGAGTTGGGTGCTGAAATTGGGGAGTCGAGGGGGACAGAGATCTTTCTGTTTAATTTGGGAGCATGGCTGTAGCTCATCACTTCTTTCCTTTTAGGGTGACCCTGGTCCCCCTGGGGCCCCAGGGAAGGATGGCCCTGCTGGTCTTAGGGGCTTTCCAGGAGAGAGAGGCCTCCCAGGCACTGCTGTGAGTGTCTTCCAAAACCCTGCCTGTAACAAGTCACAAAGCATCCTGACCTCCTCCCTGACCCACTCCTTGACCTTCTCTGACCCTCCTCCATGTCACTCCCTACTCCCATCTCTCTGAGCCTGTCTCCCCTCCCCAAGCCTCATCCTTGCTATTCCTGTGAAAGCCCACTTTCCCCAAATCTCTGGTTCATAGGGTGGATCCGGTTTGAAGGGGAATGAAGGTCCAGCTGGCCCTCCTGGCCCTGCAGTGAGTCTGGGAGCCCTGGGGGGCAGTAGAAGGGACTGGAAAGGCGGTGGGTGAGGAAGGGTGGGACTGTCATCTGGATCTAGGCAGAGGCTGGGGACTGGGCAGAGGGGTCTAGGGTCAGCCAGGATGATCTGATTTGGAGCTCTTCTCCTGGGAATCATGGTCAGAGGTCCTCTGGTATGGGTGGGCTGGGGTCCCCTTCCTGGGGTCTGACTCATCTCTTCTCTCAGGGCTCCCCAGGGGAGCGAGGTGGAGCAGGATCGGGGGGACCCATTGGCCCTCCAGGACGCCCGGGCCCACAGGGTCCCCCTGGAGCTGCAGGAGAGAAAGGTGTACCGGTGAGTGTGGGAGGCCCTGGGGAGGGGTCCTGGGGCTGAGGGGTGATAAGCTCTGAAGGGCTTCCTGTGAGGGTGTTTGGGGGTGAGGTTACCTCCAGGACATGACTTCTTCTTCCATCCCACAGGGCGAGAAGGGCCCTATTGGTCCAACTGGCCGTGATGGGGTACAGGGTCCTGTAGGGCTTCCTGGCCCTGCTGGACCCCCAGGCGTGGCTGGAGAGGATGGAGACAAGGTGAGGGACCCCACAGACCCTGACCAATCTTCTCTCCAGATGAGTTGGCTGATCTGGGCATGACCCTGACCGCTACTGTATCATCCTCTCCTCTCTACCTATCTCTTTCCTCTAAAATCTCACCCACCTTCTCCTCTCAGGGTGAGGTGGGAGACCCTGGACAGAAGGGCACCAAAGGGAACAAAGGCGAACATGTAAGTGTTCATGACCTTGACTTCTGACCTCCCAACCTTTAACCTCATGCCCACCTGGTCTCTCTCCCCATCTTGGTGTCTCTGACTCTTCTCTTTCCCCAGGGTCCTCCTGGACCCCCTGGACCCATCGGTCCCGTGGGGCAGCCTGGAACAGCGGTGAGTGATCCCTCCATCCCCTCTTAGGCCCCAGCAGCCTCTAGTCTGCCCTCAGTTTCCCTCTGTCCTTGGGGCTGGGGGTGGGAGGGGGGCTCTGGGCCTGATGCCTAGTTCTGTGTGGGCTTTGTGGATAGAGAACACCTGGCCCATGATACATTTCTGTGTCCTTGCCCCTGCCTCCACCCATCCAGGGAGCAGATGGAGAGCCCGGAGCTCGGGGACCCCAGGGACACTTTGGAGCCAAAGGCGATGAAGGAACAAGAGGATTCAATGGGCCCCCAGGACCCATTGGCCTACAGGCGAGTTGAGGGGTGGGGACAGGAGCTAAGCGGTGGGGTCAGGAAGGGGCTGCTATTTGCCCCCTGCCAGCAGCCTGAGGACTGGGGAGTGGGTCAGAAGACTGGGAGGGATGTGGGATCTGAGGGGAGGGCACTGTGGGGGCTTGCCTGCCTTGGGCTATGTTTGGTGGGTTGGTCACCCGGGTCTGTGCTTTGTGTACCTGCACAGGGCTTGCCAGGCCCCTCTGGGGAGAAGGGAGAAACAGGAGATGTGGGTCCTATGGTGAGTATGACCCAGCCCTGGTTCTAGTCACCCCCTGTCCAGCCAACCCCCACCTCACACCCCACAGCTGATTCCCTGGCCTGGTTTCTCTTCCTCCTTCTTTCACCACTCATGTCCACCCGTTGTACTCTTTCTCTCACTTCCCTTCCCCATCTCTGGCATATCTGTTTCCCCACAGGGACCACCTGGCCCCCCAGGACCTCGAGGCCCAGCTGGACCCAATGGTGCTGATGTGAGTCTTCTCAGCCCCTGTCCCTTTCGATCAATGTGTCTAGTCCTCTGCCTTCCATTCCCCACACTGTAAACTCTAGTCCCATCTCAGGTGCCAAGAGAAGCCCTGGCCCCTGGAAACACTATCTCACTGCTGTCACCTTGGGATAATCATCTGGGCTTCTGCTCTCGGAATGGCACCTTCTCCCTAAGCAGTGACCCTATTTCTGTTCCTTTTCCAGGGCCCACAAGGTCCACCAGGAGGTGTTGGGAACCTGGGTCCCCCTGGAGAGAAGGTATGGGAACGTGGGTCCCCCTGGAGAGAAGGTATGGGAGGTCGGCGAATGAAATTGTCTTGGGGGTAGGGGATGAGGTTTGGATTTCTGCCAGTTTGAGTTTGGGGAGACAAAGGAGAATGAGACGTGGGGAATATCAGGATATTCTTTTGGGAAAGAGGCTTTCTCCAGATTTTCTGGAGGGCCCCTGCAGGGACAGGGGTTAACCTTTCAGTTACTAGGGAAGGCGGTGGGACACTACGTGGGGTGTGGGCAAGTTTTCGATCCCAATCTCTTTGCAGGGGGAGCCAGGAGAGTCAGGATCTCCAGGGGTCCAGGGCGAGCCAGGTGTCAAGGTGAGTGACAGCCAGAGGCCCCGTTTACCCTCTTCCACCCCACCGCCACTTTTCCCATGACCTCTTTGAGCTGGAACTCTTCTGCAGCCAGGAGTCTCTGCTCCAGTCACCCTTTTCAAGGCCTGATCCCTGGGTCTGTGTGAGCCCTTCCACCCTTTCCTTGAAGGGGTGAGAGGGCCCAGGCAACTCCCTCCATAGGCTTGACCTTCTGTGTGTGTCCCACTGTCACTGAAGGCAGTGGAGGGAGGCTGAAGTTATCTTGGAAGCAGAAGCTGCACTTCTAATCTCCAAGACCCCATTGGGACCACCTGTACTCCCCACTTGCTCTGCAGGGTCCACGTGGGGAGCGTGGGGAGAAAGGAGAGGCTGGGCAGTCGGGAGAGGCGGGACCACCAGGGCCTAAAGGCCCCACGGGTGACGACGGCCCCAAAGGGAACCCTGTGAGTTTGGGGGATGCTGAGAGGAGGGCCCTGTGAATGAGCGACCGGGGAATATGGTGTGTGTGAGGGAGGATCTTGGAGTGTGGGGAGTCCTAGAGTGGGAGAATGCCTGGGAGGGAGGCTCTGGGAGTGGGGTCTCCTGGGGAGATACATGGGCTCTAGGATCCAAAGAGAAAACGAGAGATGCCTGTAGTAATGCCCTAAAGAATCAGAGGGCATGCAGTGCATGAGGTGGGGAAAGGGGCACAGGAGACCCTCTTCCTAGGGAGATGCCAGTGGGCACTGTCTAGTGAGGTAGAGGGTGGCATGTGCCCATGGAGTGAGCTTGGGAGCTATGATCTTGACCCTTGTTCTTTCTCTGGATTAGGGTCCTGTCGGTTTTCCTGGTGACCCTGGCCCCCCTGGAGAAGGTGGCCCTCGGGTGAGTCTTACCCAGGGAGGGGAAGGGGCAAAGAGGGTGGGGCTTTTAGGGCGGGCTTCTGTGGCTGATGGGCTTGGGTGTTGGGAAGCTGAGGTATGGAGGGCAGGCAGGCAGTTTTAGGGGTGATGCCAGCCAGGTCAAGGGCTCACCTCTGACATTGCTTCATCCCTGCAGGGCCAGGATGGAGCTAAGGGTGACCGTGGAGAAGATGGTGAACCAGGACAGCCTGTGAGTGGCCAGGGAGCCTACCCCCCCACTAAGCCCAAGCCTTCAGATCTTTTACTCTTCTTCTGGGACTCTTGAGGGTCCCTTGACTGGAAACTAAACACTCACTTGCTCCAATTCCTCTCTCCCTAGGGATCCCCTGGTCCTACTGGGGAGAATGGACCCCCTGGGCCACTTGGAAAACGGGTAAGTGAAGTGGACATCTGGGACCTTGGGAGGCAGTCTCTGGGCAGTGTGGATGGGGGAAAGCAATGGCAGGTGGCCCAGGCAGGGAGATGCTTGGGGCCTGCGTTGTCCTTGGATGGGATATGTGTGGACATGAGCACGTGGGTTTATAAGTGTGCGGTGCACCTTGGTATGTTTGTTCCTGGGTTTTGGTATGCATGTTCTTGCCAAGGGTGGTGGTGTTTACTGGCCAATCAGACTGGACATTGAAGGGGGCAGCTGGCCAGATTTTCTGGAGGGCCCCTGCAGGGACAGGGGTAAACTTTTCAGTTACTGAGGAAGGAGGTGGGACACTAGGTGGGGTGTGGGCAAGTGGCTCTTCACCAAATGTACAGAACTACTCAGCATTTCAACAGCTAGTACAGCTGGACCTGTCCTTAATGTCTGTGAATCAGCCATCGGTGTCTGTCTGCTTGTGCAAGTGTGCATGCTTGTGTGTGTGTGTCTAGGACAGGAAGTGGGGAAGAGTTGAGCCTGGCTGCTCACCACTTCATCTTCTCTTCCTTCCTGCCTCATCTGCAGGGTCCTGCTGGCACACCCGGTCCAGAGGGGCGACAAGGAGAGAAGGGAGCCAAGGTGAGGGAGAGGCTGCCCTGCGTGCCGGAACATTCTTGACTTCTTCTTCCTGCCTCACCCCTTCTATCTCGGACCTCCTGATCCCAGCCCGAATCCCCTCCTCTGCTCTTTAGGACACATTCTTTGTGTGTGTTTCAGGGAGATCCTGGTGCTGTGGGTGCCCCAGGGAAGACAGGCCCTGTGGGTCCTGCAGGCCCAGCGGGAAAACCTGGCCCTGATGGTCTGAGGGGGCTTCCAGGTGCAGTGGTGAGTTAATGCAGGGAAGGGCTGGCATAGGGTGGATGGGTAAAAGACTATGGAAGGGGTGTGGTGTGGGGATGCGCCTCCTGATCCCTGTGGTCCCCTGGAATCTGCAGGGTCAGCAAGGCCGTCCCGGAGCCACAGGCCAGGCTGGGCCTCCAGGTCCTGTGGTGAGTAACTGGGATTGGGCTGAGAAGGGCGCCAGGGTGGGTACCCTGGTGAGTGAACTGTAGCCCAGGAGGAAGCAGGTGGTGGTGGGGGAGAACTTGGTCCCCCCTTTCTCTGGAGAGAGTGACTTCCTGTCTCCCCACAGGGACCCCCAGGGCTTCCTGGCCTCCGGGGTGATGCTGGAGCCAAGGGAGAGAAGGTAAGTGACAGAGAGACATACAGCCAGATGTCTCTCCCCTCACCCTCACACCCTGAAACCTGTGGGGACCCTGAGTACTCATCACTCTGCTTCAGGCCTCTAGCACCCAGTCCTTGGAGGGTCCTTGCTCAGTGAGAGCCACTCACAGACCCTACACCTGTGTCCCTCTGTGTCTCTTAGCCCTTCTCCTCCATCCATATGACTCCTCTGCACCCCCCGACCACCTGCTCCCTTCTCTAGGGTCACCCAGGTCTCATTGGACTGATCGGACCCCCTGGGGAGCAGGGAGAAAAGGGAGATCGGGGACTTCCTGGCCCTCAGGGCTCCTCTGGGCAGAAGGGAGAGACAGTGAGTACAGGGTCTGGTCCTGGCATGTGTGTGTTGGGGGGACAAGGGTGGGGACTCATGCTGGGGGTGGGGGGGGATGGGCTTGAGACTCAGGTGTGAGGGAACATGCCCAGGAGGGGTGGAGGGAGGATCCAGTTGAACCAGACCCCTACCTACCCTTCCTAGGGTATCCCAGGAGCATCTGGCCCCATTGGTCCTGGAGGACCCCCTGGCCTCCCTGTGAGTACCTCATCTGTTTCTCCACTAAATCCCCTAAACCCCACTGCTCCCCACCCGACTTCTCAGTGACTTCCATGGCACACACAAGCCTAATAAACAGTCCTCAGTTTCCCCATTTGTCCTCATCCCCCCTGACTATTTCCTCTTCATACTTCCAGAGCCTCTGAATGTCCCCATATTCCCTCATGCCTGTCACTCCTAGAGTCACTCTTGCCTCTCCATCCCTTTGAGCCCTGTCCTTCCTCTGCAGTGATCCCCTCTGTTTTGTTCCTCATTTCACAGGGACCTGCTGGCCCCAAAGGAGCCAAAGGAGCCACAGTGAGTAACCCCCGTCAGCTCTGTTCTTTTCCTCCCTTAGCTTATATGACACTCTCTCCAGGGCAGACTCCCCCTGGGGGAGCCCTTCATTCCCACCCAGGAGACAGATTTGACCCTTCTGTGACCTTGATCCCATGCTTGACCTCTTGACTCCTTTGTCAGGGCCCAGCTGGACCCAAGGGTGAGAAAGGCATCCAGGGCCCTCCAGGGCATCCGGTGAGTTAGGAGTCGGGCCTTGCTTCTCAGACCACCCTTCCCTGCTCTGGCGTTTCTCCACTTTACCTTCATACTCACCTCTTCTCTTGCCCCCTTTATCTGCCCCCTCACCTAGGGCCCCCCGGGCGAGGTGATTCAGCCACTGCCCATCCAGATGCCCAAGAAGACTCGGCGCTCAGTGGATGGAAGCCGCCTGATGCAGGAAGACGAGGCCATGCCAACTGGGGGGGCTCCGGGTGGTCCTAAGGGGCTAGAGGAGATCTTTGGCTCCCTTGACTCCCTGCGGGAAGAGATTGAGCAGATGAGGCGGCCGACAGGGACCCAGGACAGCCCTGCTCGCACCTGCCAGGACTTGAAGCTGTGCCACCCAGAGTTGCCCGATGGTCAGCACCAGCCTCAGGGGACACACAAATCTTAACAACAGCATGGGCACTGAACAAGCAGAATGGATGTTGGGGGATTCTTGGGAAGGTGTCAGGTGGTGGGTGAGGGTTGAGGGACTAGGAACAGCAGTTATTTGCCAACCAGGTCAGAAATATTCCAGTATTTTAGCAACTGATATGGGCCAATGTGTCCCAGCTTGTTATCAACTCAGTGTCTACAGGAACAGATAAACACACACATGTGTATTCCCCTACTTACATCTACACAGATGAATCTATAGACACCAGCTAGCACATATTGTCTGTAATATGAGGCTGCTTATACTTGTCAGAGGACCTGGGGTTACTGCTGGGGCAGGGTGGTGAGGGTGGGATGCAGTAGGGTGAGGTGAATTGTGGGGCTTAGATGGGAAAGAGGAGGACTGGGAGACAGAACATCAGGGAGAGGGCTGAGGAACAGTGGGAGGGAAGAGGGAATGTAGAGGCAGAGAGCATGCTGAAGCCCAGACCTGGTGGCCCTGACCTCCCGCTCCCTCCCAACAGGAGAGTACTGGGTTGACCCCAACCAGGGCTGTGCTCGAGATGCCTTCCGGGTTTTCTGTAACTTCACGGCAGGAGCGGAAACCTGTGTGACGCCCAGGGATGATGTCACACAGGTGAGAACTGGTCCCTGGCTGTCCCTCCCTTGCCCCATGGCTGCCCCCTCAGGGCCTAATGGTTTCTGGGTTTTTGTGACAAGTCCTCCGGCTGTTGCTCCCACAGAGCCTGCTGACCCTTCTCCACTCTTGGCTCCTTCTTCCTTTCCTTCTCACCAGTCCTCTGATGCTCACTGTGTCTCTTTCCCGTGACAATCTGCGACAGAAATTTGCCTTTGGTGTACCTCCAAGCTCCCACTCAGCCCTCATTTCTCCCTCAGCCATTTCCTCCCACCCATTCCCTGCTCATGACCCTGGCCCAGTTGCCCTGGTTCTAGATGCTCCTCAGGCCTGTCTCCATCTTTCCCTGACACTAACCCCTCATCTCCCTCCAGTTCTCTTATGTGGACTCAGAGGGCTCTCCGGTGGGTGTGGTGCAGCTCACCTTCCTGCGGTTGCTCAGCGTCTCAGCCCACCAGGATGTCTCCTACCCATGCTCTGGAGCAGCCCGTGATGGTCCCCTGAGACTCCGGGGAGCCAATGAAGATGAGCTGAGCCCAGAGACCAGTCCCTATGTTAAGGAATTCAGAGATGGCTGCCAGGTGAGAGCTGGGTGGAGAGCGGATTGTAGACTCAGGCTGGGGGAAGGAGGTGGAAAGACCCCTTGGACAGGGCACCCAGGGTCAGCAGAGAGAAATCCAGCCTCATGGTATCAGATGTGCCCGAGAGAGCACAAAAGAGATGAGGAGGGTGGGAAGGATGGAAGCCAGAGTTTGTGAGCCGTGAGGGTAGGATTCATCTGTGTCACATAGGGTGAGCCATGTAGGCTCCTATACACCTTGACATATAGGTGCCTAGCAGAGACACATGGGGTATACATACACACTCATGAACCGTGGGTGGACACACAGACACCCCCAATCTCTTTACCTTGAGTCGCCCAGATGGGGTCAAGGTGCTCAGAGGAGAGACGAGCTTGGGCCTGAGGTGGTTCCCTCTGCCACACTCATTCTTCCCTCTCCCTTGTCTCCCCCTCAAGACACAGCAAGGCCGGACAGTGCTGGAAGTGCGAACACCTGTGCTGGAGCAGCTGCCAGTGCTGGATGCCTCCTTCTCAGACCTGGGGTCCCCACCGAGGCGGGGAGGGGTGCTGCTGGGGCCCGTCTGCTTCATGGGCTAGGACCTTCTCTGCTTGATCCTGTCCGTCGGAACCAGGCCACCTGGGATCCCACAGCGTCAGCTCCGTGCCGCCTCCCAAGGGGCTCCTCACCATCTTGGGAGCCTTGGGCCAGGGTGCTGAGAGCCCCCAGTTAGGGGCAGACCAGGGGAGGGGTCAAGTGGGTCTGGGACACCCCAGGGAAGGGGTGGCCTCTGGGGCTCTTGGCCCACCTACCTGGAGCCTGTGATTTGTTAGAGAGCTGAGACCCTTATTTAAAACACCTCCCAATCGCCCCAAACAAGTGGAAGAGAAAGGACACTGTGTATTTTGTATTTAAAAGTAATTATATTAATTATTTAAAGAGTGGAAAACGAAATAACAAAAAAGATAAAGAGAGAAATGCCAACAAAAATCAGCAGATGTTGGTGACAGGACTCTCCAGGGGTGGGCCCCGGAACCCCCATCCTTGCCTCAGGGCTTTCCTCAGTGACTGTGTGTGTGGGGGTTCCCGGGATGACCCCCACCTCCCTCCCACCTCACCTGCAGCACCCACTGTGAATGTTGGAATACATGGTCTCCTTTGCCTCAGGGCTCTGACTTTCTCTCCCCAGGGTGGGGCTTTCCCGTCTCTACCTACCAGGTGTTGGCTTCCTGGCCCACATGTCTGCTGGAACCTTTCACTTGGCCTTGGGTGCAGGGGTTCCCAGGATGAACCCCACCTCCCTCCCACCTCACCTGTAGCACCCACTGTGAATGTTGGGATACATGGTCTCCTTTGCCTCAGGGCTCTGACTCTCTCCCCAGGATGGGGCTCTCCCATCTCTACCTACCAGGTGTTGGCTCCCTGGCCCATATGTCTGCTGGCACCTTTCACTTGGTCTGGGTCTGGAAGGCACTGCCTGTACTTGAGGACCAGAACGCTCCCCCAGGGAAGAAATGGGATAGTGAGGGCTGTGTGTAGAATCTTCATCCAGCAGATTGTTGAAATATTAAAATTCTTCCACATTGGCTGGTAAATCGCCATGGCCCTGAGCCCCCTGAGTATGTCATTACCATTCTGCCCATCCCTGGGCACTCCTCATCTTCCCTGATCCGGCAACGAAAGAGTTAACATCTGGCATGTGGATGGAAGGCACTTCCAGGACCCTGTGCCCAGCATCCATTCTGACTGATGGTTAAATAATGTGATTGACTCCTCCTGGGTGTGTGTGTTGGTGCTTGTGTTGTTATTTCAGTCTCCAGCCCCAACCCCATGCTCCTTCTTCCCAGTTGAGCTGTTACCAGCAATAGATGGCTTAATCCTGGCACCCTGGAGGGCGTGTCCAGCTGGGGTGTCAGGGCCCAGAGTTTATATAGCCTGTGCAACAAATACAAATTCACAAATGGATGCCCCAGGAATACCACCAGGTAGTGGCTTAAGCTCTCTCTGGCCCCAGATTCTGATGCCAGTGTAGGATTGTTTATGGGTGAGGGACCATCTGCAGTCCCTGATTCCACCTCAAATTATAGCTTCCGCCGGGCTCGGTGGCTCAGCCTGTAATCCCGTGCCTTTGGGAGGCTGAGGTGAGTGGATTGCCTGAGCCCGTGGGTTTGAGACCCGCCTGGGCAGTGAGACCTCATCTCTACAATAAATCAAAAAATCAGCCGGGCGTGGTAGCGCATGCCTGTAATTCCGGCTACTCGGAAGGCTGAGGCGAAAGGATCACCGGAGCCCAGCAGGTCGAGGCTGCGGTGGCCGGGAGCGGCCACTGCACTCCAGTCTGGGCGACAGAGTGAGACTCCAACTAAAAAAAAAAAAAAAAAAATTTATAGCTTCCATCCCCACCCCCACATTTAGGGACTCCAGGGATGGAGGGAGCCTTAAAAGGTCTAAACTCTGCAAATGTGGAGACTGAGGCCCACTTCCGACATTTACTGCACCTGCACCTCTGGTCACCTTATCCCTCCCCTCAAGGCTTGCGATGTCCTGTCATCAAAAGCCAGGGCTGCGGCCTGGTTCTCCTCACTCACGTGCATTTGCGACTGTATCCTTTGAGGCTTTGTTTTGGGTTGAGACGCAGGGTCCCCTCCTGTCTCCTCCCTCTCTGGACCACCCCCACTCCCACCTTCCCTCTCCAGGCCTACTCAGCAGCTCCGGGCAGGTTGTCGGGGTCGGCGCCTAGTTCAGGGCTGGCCACGGCAGCGGGGATTCCTATCTGGCCTCTGCAGTCTAGGTCTCTTGTCCCAGCGTCCTGGTTTAAAACGCATTTCAGGGCCTCCTCCCAACAGGGACGCCCCTTCCTCGCGGGGCACCTGGCTGCAGAGGCGACTGGGGACGGGTGTGCGCGCGTGTCGTGTCCGGGTTTCGCGCTCGCAACCCCAGACCGGGAGCCCTGGTAGGCAACGCCCTGCTCCTCCTCCCGGCGCTTCCTCTTTCTCCCTGCGGGTCCCCGACGGCACCGCTTTGACCATCCCCGGCCCCAAGGCCGAAAACCTGGGGTTGGAGCTAACTCCTTCTCGGAAACCCTCCCGCGGGCGTCTAGCCGCTCAGCCTCGCCTGGACGGGTGGGCGAGGGACTCATAGGTGAAAACCCCTCCTCCGCGCGGGCGCCTCCGCCCTGCGCATCCCTCCGCCTCTGCTGCCCCCTGGTGCCAGCATCAAGGTCTCGGCGCGACACCTGGCAAGGGATCTTTCGGACGTCCTAGACCTGCCTCTCGTTCGTCACCCGCTGAGCCTTCCCTCGCTCCTCCCAACCTAGAAGGAGGACGAATGGAGAAGGAAACCCCCATCTCGTCTGTCTGGGGTCCGGCGGTGGGATCACCCATGTCCTCCATCTCAACCTCCAGGGCCCGAGGGTGAGGAAAAGATCAGACAAAAATGGACGCTCCCCATCCCCCTCACCCGCACCCACTCTCAGACAAGGCGGGCCAGAGCTGAGGTTTCTCTGGCATTCTCTCTGCAGTTGGCGCCAAACCCACAGAGGTCGTCCCCAGAGCACAAAGGGGAGTCCCTCAAAGGTCACTTTTGGTCCGATGCGCTGAGTTCAGAGGGCTCTTCTCCATGGAAACAATGCCATAAAGTCACTCAAACAATATTTATGTATGGTGGTTAGGTCCCCCAGCCCAATCCACAAAAGCCTATTTGATTACGTAGTGAACCAACCAACTCCATCTAACAGAGTTACGAGTGATTCTGTGCCAAGTTGCTGCTGAGGATGCCAGGACCATAGCCCTCTCCTTGCAGCTGACATATCCCTCCCTTCCCACAAGCTGGGGCCTGGTTCTGAGGAAAAATGGAAGGCACTTAAGGGCAGGGCAGCAGAGGTTAGGGGCTTGGGGTTGGGGCTGGGTGTGGATAGTGCAGGCCCTCTGGCTGGGCATGTGGGTGCTGGCAGTGGCACCCCTGGCTTGTGCACGATGGAGGCTTCTGGATAGGGTGGGAGGGGATAAGGGAGAGAGAGAGAGAGGCAGAGGCTTTGGAGAAATACTTGGGGTTTGATTGGGGCAGAACATAAACTCTTATGGGAGGGCCTAAGTTCTGACACGTTTTGACTGTCTCTCAAAGGAGGTGAACTTGAACCCAAAAAGTAAGAAGGAGTCATTGATGGTGTTTGAAAAGGCAAGTTATATGATGGAATTGTGAACTGGCTGGCTGGTGGCTGAGGAGAGGAGGGTTTGGGATGGGGACAGCAGTGAGATCTTGCATAAGGGAAGGCTGTGGGGATGGGTCTTCTGACCTGTCACATCCTTGGAGCTGTTTCTCAGCTTTGAGCTGACATTTTTAGCACCTGTGACATATGATTTAAAAAACTTGTGGATAAAATAAAAATAACTTACAGACCACGTAGGTCATGGTACCTGGGAAGACTACGTATGAGAGGGGACCCAAAAAAACCAGAATTATCTTTTGAAGGGCTGGTACCTTGTAGTATAGGCTTCCCCTACTAGGTAAGTGTTCTAGGCACCATTGGTTTTTATCTGGAAGTTTTGAGAAGGTTGTGTCACGATTTGCGGAAGAAATATCCCAAGTTGTGGGAAACAGGTGACTGATTCTTCCACCATGGAACTCACCTGTCCATACCGCACTAGTGTTCAGCAGTTTTTGACCAAAAAATGGCACAACCCCCATGCCTTACCCTCCCTATTCATCAGATATTTCCCCGAGTGACTTTTTTCCCTCCAGATGGGAAAAGTCCTCAAAGGGAAACACTTTGCTGATGTGAAAGAGGTGAAACAAAAAACAGCAGACGCACTAAAAAAGGCATCAAAATTCATGAGCTAAAAAACTGTTTTGAGCAGTGGAAAAAGCATCTCTATAGGTGTATTGCATCAAGTGGAGAGTACTTTGAAGGTGACTGAAGTTTGAACATGTAAGAATAAAAATACAGTTTTTAAATAAATAAATTCCAGGGCAACCCCCTCGGGTACCCTCCTGATCTGGGAGTTTTTCTGTCCTCTCAATAAATTTTGCTTTCTACATGAACAAACAAACAAATAAATAAATTCCAGGGCTTTTTTGGGTCCACCCTTGTATTCCAAAAGGTCATAGTCTGCATATTTCTGATCTTGCTATCCCTTGGCTGTGTTGCATGCTGGGATTGGTAGTTTTGAGTGGACGAGAACAGGTGGAATGGAGAGGCGATAGGGAAGGGAGTGGGTGAAAACAAGGCTCTAGCAGCCTCAGAAAGAAGTTCCTATGCAGCAGGTGTTGGCCTCCCAGTTTTGTGGTTATGTAGCCTCTGTTCCTGCAAGTTTGGCAGGCAGTGTTAGGGCCACTTCCAAACTTTTTCCTAGCCATAGGAAGTTCACTTACATAGGCCATGGTTATGTTTCTCAACACATGCCTGAAGTGAGCAGAAATCACCCCTTGCTTACAATTGGGCTTCTATTATATTTTCTCTCATCTTCAGAGTAGTTTCATGGGAACTGGCACTGCCAGCAGACTGCCATCTTGGTTGTGAAGACCTGTCCCACTAGTCCTTGGATAAAGAGGAGGAACATCTGTAGGGTTACCTCCTTTAGGGCCACTCCCAAACAACCAGGATGGCAGAATGAATACAGCTCTCAGCTTCAGTGAGCGCCAGCACACCTCACTGCTTTCCCCCAGTAGACAGGGGTATGTCAATCCATTTTGTTTACTTTGCTCTGGTCTTTCTATTAGAAATAATGTATGTTTCTAACATCTTCCAAATTGAAGGTGTTCTTATTTCCCAAGACATAGATGGTTTTCCAAAGTATAACAGATCAAAGCCATTTTGGATATTACTGCAGCTCATGTAAAGGTCATGTTCAAGGTCTCAGCCACTTCACCTATAAAGAACTTGGACTCCATAGAGACTCAGGTCAAAGTCTATGGGTCATGGTGATATAGTCCTATGTTGTGTTCATATCTCTCCAGGGTCTTGGCTGAATCAGGTAGTGGGCCAATTCTCCTCAATAAATAAGGCATACCTCTGTTACTAGTGTTGGTAGAATTTCTTATGCCCTCTCAACCTTGCAGTTGTGGTTATTTTTATTAGTACCCATAGGTTTTCCTTACTCTTAGAACTTTAAATCTATAGAAACAAGCAAAACTCAAAACCAGCAGGTTTCAGAGACATTAGGGTTAGGGAGAAGATGGGAAACAGTGTTGTGTTTAATTGGAGTCCTGGGGACAAAGGGAATCAGAGAAAGAGTCTGAATGACAGGTGATCTAGGTTTGGATGGGTTGAGCAGACTTAGGGCCAAGGGTGGCACTGATGCAAGCTGGCAGAGGCCTCTTTGTATTTCTAACAAGTGCTTCATTTAGCTTGCTAGGTGATTTACTTCTGAGTTTCACATTTAATGGGTATCAGTTTTCTCACCTGCAAAGTGAGATAATACTAGTGCTGTAAGGGAATAATTCCCCCTTAATGACAGCCTTTGCACTGGAAAGAGAAGGGAGGGAACTGGCCAGCTTTCTTGGTTCTATCTCCATGCCTTGTTCTTTGCTAACACACTGGTGGCTGGGCATGGTGCTGTCCCTTTATACTTCTGATCCTGGTGCTGTTGAGACTTGTTGTTACAAGTAGCAAAATCTGATTCAGAACAGCTTAAGCCCCAAAGGGAATTTATTGTAAAAATATTGGGGTTTGAAGGAAGCGCTGATTCAGTAGGGAAGAGTGAGAGGAGTTCTGGGGACTTCAGGGGTTCGTGAACTTTGTCCCTGGAGTGTGGCCAAGGATACAACTCAGCAGAGCTGCTCTCAACCTCTGTATCTCTGGACTCTACGATTCAGAGAGTCACTGAGAGACAATCTGGTTGTCATCTGTCTCCTTGAAAACTAATTTTCTATGACCAGAGGCTCAGTTTACTGATAAACAGATATGCAGGAAGGTGAAAGTGTGTTGAGGGCACCATTCTCAGTTAATGTGGGTTTACTGAGACACCCCAGGAAGTATCTGTTCTCTTCTGCTCTAAACACACCCCCTTTGTACACATTTGACCAGCATGATCCAACCAACCCCTTCATGACCACACTTACTTTCCCCATTTACCTGCTCCCAATGGGAAACCCAAAGTTACTTTCAGCTGTTGTGGCCATGATGTCATGAACTCTTTAAACTCAGAGGCCAGCGTCTCTGCCAATTTGCCCTCTGCTACTTTGCTATTCAGCACATAAACTTTCATGACCATTGTATCCAGGGCTACATTAAGACTTCCGTGGGTCTAAGCATTTTTGCCTTACTGGACTTTTTCTTTCCAAATTTTTTTAAAAATCGTAATTATGATTGTTGGTATATAGGCAAATATATTAACATAGTATGTTAAAATATTTTCTTTAAACTAAAAGTTATTTTTTTCTATTTTAAAGGAAATATAAACATTTTCATGGTCACCAAAAGTACTCTGGGCCCTAGGCATTGTGTCTACTATGCCTAATGAATGAGTGGGTTTTCACTGTGTCTTTGTAAAGATTTTACCTTTTATTTATAAACTGAACCCTTTTCCTGTTTAATAAGTTTTGTGTTGATTAATCTATTTTGGCTAATTTTTTTGGGAAGTGGGATTGGAGTCTCACTCTGTTGCCCAAGCTGGAGTGCAATGGCATAATCACAGTTTACCATAGCTTTGACCTCCTGGACTCAGATGATCCTTCTGCCTCAGCCTCCTGAATATCTGGAACTACAGACATGCATCACCACCCCCAGCTAATTTTTTAATTTTTTCTTTTTTTGAGTTGGAGTCTCACTCTGTCGCCCAGACTGGAGTGCAGTGGCCGCTCCCGGCCACCGCAACCTCGACCTGCTGGGCTCCGGCGATCCTTCCGCCTCAGCCTTCCAAGTAGCCGGAACTACAGGCAAGCGCCACCACGCCCAGCTGATTTTTTGATTTATTGTAGAGATGAGGTCTCGCTGCCCAGGAGGGTCTCGAACCCGCGGGCTCAGGCAATCCACTCACCTCAGCCTCCCAAAGGCGCGGGATTATAGGCTGAGCCACCGAGTCCGGCTATTTTTTAATTTTTTGTTGAGATGAGGCCTTGATGTATTACCTAGGCTGTTCTCAAACTCCTGGGCTCAAGCACTTCTCCTGCCTTGGCCTCCCAAAGAGCTGGTATTACAGGCATGAGCCACCATGCCCTGCCTAATTTTTTTAAAGCTGCTTTTCTCATTTGCTTTATCTAATTGATATATGCTTATTCATTTATTTTTAAAGCTTTTTGTTATGGAAAATTTTAACATATGAAAATATAGAGAATAGTAAAATGAATCTGCTATCCACCAGCCATGAGTTGATAACAATTTTCAACTCCTGGTCAATCTTGTTTAATCTCTACTACACCCTTTTCTCCCCCATCATCTGGGATTATTTTGAAGCACTCCTAGACATCATATGATTTCATCTGTAAACTTTTCAGTTTGTATAACTGAAAGAGGATTCTTAAAAAATAATCACAATTCCATTATTACATTTTAAATTAATAATCATTCCTATTATCATAAAATATTCAGTTAGTGTTCAGATTTCTCTGATTGTTTTGTGTTTTCTGTGTGTGTGTGTATGTATGATTGAACTACAGTTCAAATGAAGTTGATAGTCTTTTAAGTTTTTAAAAATAGATTTTCTGGTCAGGCATGGTGACTCACACCTGTAATCCCAGCACTTCCCAGAGTGAGACTTCGACTGAAAAAAAAATTGATCTTCTTATTTAAACTATCTTTGTTTACTTTAAAAAAACTATCTTTGTTTACTTTTTATTATGAAAAAATGTAAACATCTGGGATGGGGCCTGGGCAAAGGTGCTTTTGTAAAAGCTCCACACATGATTCCAAAGTGCAACCTGGGCTAAGAACCTCTGTTCTAAGCTAGAAAGAGCTTTGTAAGGAGTAAGCAAAGGAACAAAGTGGGAAAGGAAACCAAGTGCCCTACGTCTGAAAGGGCCTCCTGAGACCTGCTGGGTCCAGAAAAGCTTACAAGTACAGGCTTCGAAAACTCAAATAACTGGCTAAAAATAAATCAAAATTAATTTTTCATGACAATAGATCTGAGGAAGATAGCTGCTGGCATTGGTTTGGCCCTTGATTGATGCCATCAATGTCCCAGACTCTTCATATCTTTATACTCCACCCTCCCATTCTATTACCCTTAACATATTTTCTTAAATATTTGGAGGCTGTTATGGGCACCTAGAGAAATGTAAACAAATGTTTTTTGTTATAGCTGTTGTTCTGTTTTTGCTTTTTTTTTTTTTTTTTTTGAGAAGGGGTCTCACTTTTCTGCTCAGATTGGAGAGCAGTGGTTTGCTTACGGCCACCCTAGTCTTGACCTGCTGGGCTCAGGTGATTCTTCCACCTCTGCCTTCCAAGTAGCTGGAACTACAGTCATGCACCACTACACCCAGCTAATTTTTAAAAATTTATTGTAGAGATGAGGTCTCACCAAGTTGCCCAGGCTGGTCTTGAACCCTTGGGTTCAGGCAACCCTCTCACCTCTGCCTCCCAAAGGATTACAAGTGTGAGCCACAGTGCATGACATTCGCCAACAAAGAAAGGATGCATTAGACATGCCCAACACTACTCAGCTGTAGAAATGCCCATCACCGCTCTGCTGTGTCCTTAAAGAGCCTCCATTTTATGGCTATTGCAAATGCTTTGAAGTTACTAAGTCTTATACCCAGCCAGTACACATGCGACATGGGAAACTGGGAAGTATAATTGCCACTGAGTTGTGTTATTGATTTATTACTGCAAATCTACGCAGGTCCTTTCTGAAACCATTAGAGATGGCTCTAAACTCAACAAATGCCTTATTGACACGTATAACAGTGTCTGGAATCCCTTCTCTATCCTGTTAGTCACAGTTTTGGGGGCCCATTGATTAGATGAATAAAAGGAATCGCACTTGCTCCTTACAAATGAACACGATGAAGGAGACTATGATGTTGGAAAAGGCACCGTGCAAGGTATGAACAGCTTGTGAGGGAGCTGTTATTGAGGGTCCCAAGCCAGGGCTTGGGGCAACCATCTCGTCACTTTGCTGTATCAGATGCTTGGAAACAACTTGCACTTTGTAAGCTCCGTTGTATGTTTCCATGAGTCTAAGCTTGTTCTGTTTTGGTTACAATTAACTTCAGCCGTGAGAAACAGAAAATCCTGAAAACAACAGTGGCTTCACCAAGATAGAAGTTCATTTCTTTCTCACATAGAACCCCAGGGCTCGCATAGTGTTTCGGTGGCAGGGATTTAGGCTCCTTCCATCTTGTTCTCCCACCAGCCTCACCTAGCTTTTCCTCCTAGGTCAGGTATGACTGCTTGCATTCCAGCTTTCATATTTGCACTCCAGTCAGCAGGAAGGAGGAAGGGGAAATAAGGGCCAACCCTTCTTTATTAGGCCATTTTCTAGAAATTGCACACAACAGTTCTACTTACAGCTCAATGGGTAGAGCTTGGTCATCCTGCTACATCCCATAGCTGGAAAGAATGGGAAACTAGTATTCACTCTGGAAGTCCTTGTGGCCAATTAAAATGGAAAGTTCTATTGAGTCGTGGGATTAAGGATATTGGGGAACAACTTGCATTCTCTGCTCTATCATGTCTCTGAACAATTTCTTGACTAAGATCTGAATACGAGGGATTCTGTAGTGGCTGCTTTTTGCCAATCAGTAGTCCCATAAATTGCATAAACATCAGTTGTTTAAGAACATCTTTTTTTGTGCTGATGGATGTGGGAATCAATGTAATCAACCATCTGGTGATGGTCTGGAGGCTGGTACCTTTAGGCAAAGCATTGCAGCAGGAGTCTAAAAACAAATGGGCTATTTGATTTTTATTTCTGGCACATCTTCCCCCAGGATTTCTTGAAGTATTTGAAGGCTGTTATGGACACCTAGAGCTTTGCCCTTGCTGTAGCAGTCTCCTTTCCACTATGACACCACTATTAGTTACCTTTATTTACATGTCTGCCTCTGGGTGTCTGAGTGTCTTAGATGGTCATCGGCTTTGCTAGAGCATCAGTAAGGTAGTTACAGTATATCATTTCAAGACGATTTTAATTTGTTAGAAATATCAGCTACTTGAATTTTCAGAGAGAGACACGTCATATAATTTTGCATTTAGTCCTCAAATCATTAAACTCCTGTGGTCCATATATCTGTTTGGCCTCTAAGGCAGTGCTATCCAATAGAATGTTCTGTGATATTGGAAATGTTCTACATCTGTGCGATCCAATAGGTGGCCACTAGTCACATGTAGTTATTGAGCCCTTGAAATGTGACTAGTGCATCAGATAAACTAAATTTTCAATTTAATTTAATTTAAATGGCCACATATAGCTAGCTAGTGGCTACTGTATTAGACAGCACAGTTCTGAGGCATCTTGTTGTTTAAGGGCCCACATAATTCCATGAGATACCCAAGTTTAATACAGATATGGCATATGCAGTCTTCAGATCTCAAATATGCCAATTAATTTCTGTTCCCCTTTTTCAGATAGGGTATTTCAAGAGCAAAGGCTTTTGTTTGGTCTTGGGCAGAATTTTCTCCCCCAAAACTTACTGCAATTTTTGCTGTTTAATGATCCATTTCTTTTTACTCAAAAAATCAACAAGGGAAGACAGAGTTTTTGGATGCACTTGCTGTAAAAAAAAAAAAAATCAGGTTTAGGCCAAGTGCAGTGGTTCAAGCCTGTAATCCCAGCATGTTGGGAGGCCGAGACAAGAGGATTGCTTGAGTCCAGGCAAGCAGACCAGTTTAGGCAACATAGCGAGACCTCATCTCCACACACACACACAAAATAGCTGGTGTAATGGTGTGTGCTGTAATCTCAGCTGCTCAGGAGGCTGATTGAATCAGAAGGATTGCTTGAGCCTAGGAGGTCGAGGCTGTGGTGATGGTGCCACTGCACTCCAGCATGGGTGACAGAGAGAGTCTCCAACTTAAAAAATTAAAAAAAAATAGATTTACTGATATATAATTTATATACAGTAACAGTTATCCCCCTTGTTTAGGAGTTTTTGACAAACATATTCACTGTGTAATGACTGCTACAAGCAAGATAAAGGATATTTCTCATGGGCACATTTTTTGCAAGTCACTTTTAGTGAGTGTGTTATTCATGTAATGAGCAATTTGGGTGTTTACATTGGATTTAGGCCATCCGTTTAAATTCTGCTTATTGAATCATGCTTCAGGATGGGAGAATTTACTGTGGCGGCATAGTAAAGCTGACTTGTTGGGTCTGCCCAGAGCAAATTTTGATGGAGAATCTAATTTATTGGTATAGAAAAGACTACACCAGGCAGATAGATGCATGCATGCTAATCAAGGATTGATTTAGCAATATCTTCTACTAAGGAAATGGCATCAGGTACATTACTAGCCACATTTTATTTATTTATTTATAGTTGAGTTAAATACATATATATAATAGAACAGTCCCTGGCACTTAGTAAGTAAGCCTTCAGATTTAGCTATTTTTCTTAATATTGTTGCAATTCACAATTAACTTCTAAAGTCCACCTACTTTTTGACTGGCCAAAATGAGTTATCAAAAATTCCTATTGGTGGGAAGGATTATCTCAAGTTTTTCTAACTGTTTTTCATAGTTGTTATTTTATATTCTTTCAGGGACTTGGCACTGTTTCATATTTACATTTTTTGTGTGGGAGGAAGTGGAATTCCAGAAGTTCATTTAAGTAAGAATTTTTCCAGCTCCCAGAACTGCAATAGTAAATTCAAAAAACATACTCAGAGGCAGATGAAATCACCATAGAAACTTTCTTGGTTCTCTGTACCCCCCTTCCCCCTCCACCCCCGCCAATGTTATCATGACCTAACACTCTGATACTTTCTTCTCCGCATACTCCAGTATTTAAACTAGCCCCTCTTATTAGATTAGGTTTTCCCAATTAAACGTTGCCATTGATCCTATATCCCAAGGTTTCTGGAATTCCTAAAGATTGTCTTTTGTTTAAAATGTTTTAACCAAGCTGGGCTCGGTGGCTCAGCCTGTAATCCCGTGCCTTTGGGAGGCTGAGGTGAGTGGATCGCCTGAGCCCGGGGGTTCGAGACCCGCCTGGGCAGCGAGACCTCATCTCTACAATAAGTCAAAAATCAGCCGGGTGTGGTAGCGCGCACCTGTAATTCCGGCTACTTGGAAGGCTGAGGCGGAAGGATTGCCGGAGCCCAGCAGGTCGAGTCTGTGGTGGCCGGGAGCGGTCACTGCACTCCAGTCTGGGCGACAGAGTGAGACTCCAACTCAAAAAATAAAAATAAAAATAAAATAAAATAAAATATTTTAACCAGAGTGCAGTGTCTCCAGACACTAACTTTGTAACAGATCTGGAAGGGAGGACATTGAGGTTATTTGTCTGTCCTGTGAGAGTATCTGACTTTAGGACAAAGCACTTTAAACTCAAGATGAGTCAGGGGAGGTGTTGAGGGACCCCATCTGTAATACTGAAATGTATTCTTAAAGTTTTTAAGCTTTTTGTCTTGGTATTCCCCTTTGGCTCAGTTTCCAGCGCTGCATGAGTTCAGGGCTTGCCAAAATCATTTTCTATGGATATGTCCTCTATTAAAATTGGACAGTTTTTGATGCTTTCTTGATTTCTTTTGTAACTTTTTATTTTCTAATGGGCCTATTATGCTGTTGGGATGCTGATATCTCCAAAGCTAATGAGCCTTGACCAAACACTTTATCTTCATCCCTCTGACTTCTTAAATGTCTTTTCATTTTTTTTTTTCAATTCTCTAGCACTTTCTCTTGCAGATAGTCCTGGCTCCATGAAAAGCTACAAAGAGAGGGCTTACTTTTTTTTTTTTTTTTGAGTTGGGGGTTTCATTCTGTCACTCAGGCTAGAATGCAGTGGTATGGTCACAGCTCACTGCAGCCTCAACCTCCTAAACTCAGGCAACACTTCCGTTTCAGTCTCCTGGGACTACAGGCATGTGCCACCACGCCCAGCTAATATTTTGATTTTTTTTTTTCTTTTTGGAGAGATAAGGTATTGCTATGTCTTCCAGGCTGGTTTTGAACTCCTGACCTCAAGCGATCCTCTCGCCTTGGCCTTCTAAAATGCTGGGATTACAGGTATGAGCCGCTGTGCCTGGTTACACTTTTTTTTTTTAAAACGAGAAAGTTTGTAAACTCTACGCTGCCTGTTCAACATGATAGCCACTAGTAACATGTGATTATAATAATTTAAATTTCAAACACTTAAGTGAAATTAAATAAAAACTTCAGCCCCTTAGTTGCACCAGCCACTAGTATTTTAAGTGCTCCAAAGTTGCCTGTGATTGGTAGCTACTGTATTGGAATGTTAGATATAGAACATTTCCATGAGAGCCAAATGTTGGATTGAATTGGGCTGCCATTGTGGGTTCTCTGATGATCTTACCCACTTTACAGATCCCAGGACTCTTTACTAATGTACACCTTCTCCTTTCCAAAGTTGACGCTGAAGGTTTGCCCTCTGTTGGTCAAAATATTTTAAACATTTTATTGATTACTCTCCATACTCCTTTACCACAAAAATATGTATATTCATTTAATTTTAAAAAATTTTTTAATTGGCATAAATTGGATATATTTACGATGTACAGCATAATGTTTTGATTTATGTATACAATGCTTAAATCAAGCTAATTAATATGTGTATTACCTTAAATATTTATCATTTTGTGTGGTGAGAACAAAAAATTAATTCTCTTAGCAATATTCAAATGTACAATACATTGTTATTAAATAGTCACTGTGTTGTACAATAGATATCTTGAACTTATTCCTCCAGTTTAACTGAAATTTTATATCCTTTAATTTTTCTTTTCTTTTAAAATATATTCAACTCTTAAAAATATATGATTGTGCTCATTTGACAACAGAGCAATGCTTAGCAGTTTCACAGCTACTGTTAAAAGCAGAGCCAAACCACAGATACCTCGGTGCTGCCAAAACCTATCTGTTTGGTCATATTTATTTTGATTCATGTCCTTTTGTGTACCTAACTTTTTCTCTGTTGGAATATTCCCGAATTGATGACAAATTGCCTTATTTCCTGTTCCAAGCCTAGATTCCACTGTTGGCCACTAGGTGGAGATAGGATCCTACTTAATATTATCTAGCTTTAACACCTTTAAATTCAGTTTCTTTGTTCCTCAAAAACTTTAAGACATTTCTCATGAGAATTAAAAACAACTCATGGTTTTAATTCTCTGTAGTTGTCCAATAAAATAGGAAAAGAAAAAAGTACTAAATTGTTTCCTACATATGGTAATTCTCTAACCTGAGAGGCATACTTCACAACTCTACTCAATGGTGAGAATTCCGGATTGATTCACAACTTTATGACTGTGTTCTGATGACATCATGTTTGGAGAATTCTTGGCCAAACAGAAAATCAAGGGATGCCTCGTTTGCCTTATCAAACTCTAATTAACCTATAAATTCTTTTCATAAAGCAAAGTGTGAAATGTTCAGGATATCAGACAGCAGTCAAAGCGGTTATCTATCTATCTATCTATCTATCTATCTATCTATCTATCTATCTATCTATCTATCTATCATCTATCTATCTATAGAGGTGGAGTTGTGCTAAGTTGCCTAGGCTGGTCTCAAACTCCTAGGCTCAAGAGATTCTCCCACCTCTGCCTCTGAAAGCACTGGGGTTATAGGCATGAGCCACCACACCAGGCCAAAACAAAAATTTTTTTTTGAGTCAGAGTCTCACTTTCTTACCAAGACTAGAGTACAGTGGCATGACAAGGGCTCACTGAAGACTTGACCTCCTGAACTCAGGCAATCCTTCTGCCTCGGCCTCCTTAGTAGCTGGAACTACAGGAGCATGCCACCACATCTGGCTATTTTAAAAAATTTTGTTGAAATGAATTCTTGTCATGTTGCCCAGGCTGGTCTTGAACTGCTGGGTTCAAGCAATTCTCCCACCTCGGCCTCCCAAAGTGTTGGGACTACAGGCGTGAGCCACGTGCCTTAAACTAAGTCTTTTTTAATTGTATTATAAACATTACTTTCTCAGCTCTCTGCTGATGAAGTTTGCTTGTTTGTATGTTTCTTTCTTGTCAAAATCTCAAATAGTGATGCCTCTCTTAGGCAAGGCAGGCAATGAGAAGCTTGTTCATAGTCAAACTCCTTAGATTAAAAATTCTTTGGGCACTAGGTAGACTAACTCCACTTCCCTCTTTTTATCAAGATGACTTAAAGTGAATTTGAAATTACAACTTCCCTTTCTCTTTTGGAGCTCTAAGAGATGGGTTGCCTCTATTCTCCAAATAAATCATAGAATAGAAAACACATGTCATTTTTCATAGCATTGAGCAAAAAAATAAAAATTTCACAGAACACTTTCATATGCATCCCTGGTTTGTAACTTCAGCTTTCCAAAATCTGCTTAAATGCTAACAGAATTTATAAAGCATTTATAATAATAATTTCAGTATGAGAAACAATTTTATGAGCTTAGCCTTATTTCTATCTTGTATGATAACCATTATTTCCGGAAAAGGAGGATTTAAGAGTGTCTTCTTTACCAATAAATGACTTTGATATAAATGGATGCTCATTGGCTCCTCTGGCTGTCAGGCCTTCAGTAGAATGGATGGTTTGTCTCTGTACAGAAAAGTTAACATATCAGAACTGACTGCTATCTTTTGAAAGACCTTCTTACAATGTTGGCCCTGACTGGCATCTGGGAATTTGGATTTCAAGAGGGTTCCCACCATTCCCAGAAGTGATAAGAATGGCTATGTCTAAACTGTTTGTACAAACTGTCTGGAATTTGGTTATGTATTAGACAGAGGGTGCTACATGAGCCCTGGGATGGTTAATTTTCGGTGTCATCTTGACTGGATTAAGGGTTATTTCTTGTGAGTCTGTGAGGGTTTTTATGGAAGAGATTGGTATTTGATCAGTGGACGGAAGAAGGAAGATCCACTCTCATCCACTGGAGGTGGCACCACCCAGTCTGCTGAAGGCCTGGATAGAACAAAGGCAGAAGGAAGGCAAACTCGCTCTTTCTCTCTCCTGGAGCTTGGACCCCTCCTTCTCCTGCCCTTGGACATTAGAACTCCAGATTCTCTGGCCTTTGACCTCAAGGACTTGTACTAGTGGCCCCTCCAGGTTCTCAGGTTTTCAACCTCAGACTTAGAGTCACACCATTGGCTCCTCTGGCTGTCAGGCCTTCATAGTTGAAGCTTGCCAGCTTCCCTGGGTCTCCCTGCAGCTATCAGATGGACTTCTGTGGGACTTCTTAGCCTCACAGTCGAGTGAGTGAATCCCCATAATAAATGCCCTCTTGTTTGTCTGTCTATATCTATCTATCTATCTATCTATCTATCTGTCTGTCTGTCTGTCTGTCTGTCTGTCTATCTATCTATCTATCTTTCTTCTACCTACTTACCTATCTGCCTGCCTACCTACCTATGTATACTCGATTGGTTCTGTTTCTTTGGAGAATTTTGACTAATACAAGCCACCAATAAACCCCCCTAGTTTTATTCTCTTATGAGTTTCCTGGTAGACAATATTGTATGCATGTCATCACAGCTTGTTGCTGGAGGAATTATGTGTGTCCTGTGTGGCTCCAGTGGGAGAGGACCCTTGGAAGCTTGCACTTGGTTTCTCCTAGACTTTGCCCCATGTGCCTTTTCCCTTTGCTGATTTTGCTTTGTATTCTTTTATTGTAATAGATCATAGCAGTGAATATGACTATGATGAATCCTGTGAGTCATCTAACCTGGGGTGGTCTTGTGGACTCCTGACACAACCCCTTCTTTGGCATTGGTATCTAGTAATATATAAAATCACCAAAATCTGACTTGTCATCATAACTTATGCCCATATTTCATAAAAAGTAATTTCCTATCGCCACATTCAGGAAGACCAGTTAAGAAGGAAAAACTATAGGCTTGGTGAAGGTCCTGCCATTTTTGAAAATTGATATTAATCTAAGAATATTGTCCAGACATGGTGGTGCACGCCTGTAACCCCTGTAGGAGGGTTGCTTGAGGCTAGGAGTTTGAGACCAGCCTGGGCAACATAGATCTTGTCTCAACAAAAATTTTAAAAATTAGCTGGGAATGGTGGTGCACACCTGTAGTTCCAGCTACTCAGGAGACTGAGGTGGGAGGATCACCTGAGCCCAGGAGTTTGAGGCTGCAGTGAGCTGTGATTGCATCACTGTACTCCAGCCTGGCTGGGACAGAGTGAAACTCTGTCTCAAAAATTGAAAAAAAATATATATTATAGTCATATTACAGCAATCAGAAGTTTTCCTGGTTGAGCACAGTGGCTCATACCTGTAATCCCAGTAATTTGGGAGAGCAATTTGGATTGCTTAAGCCCAGGAGTTCAAGGTCAGCCTAGGCAACATAAGAAGACCTTGTCTCTACAAACAAACAAACAAAAAATTAGCTGGGCCTGGTGGCTCGTGCCTGTAGTCCCAGCTACTCAGAAGGCTGAGGCAGAAGGATTGCCTGAGTCCAGGAGGTTAATGCTGTGATGAGCCGTGATTGTGCCACTGCACTCCAGTTTGGGAGACAGAGTAAGACCCAATTAAAAAATTTTTTTTCCTCATTACTATTATATGCAATTTGAACTTAGGTGGAATATTTATTATACCATGAAATAACTGGAGCAAATATGTCTTTTGTGTTTGTCTCAATTAAAATAACTTATGAAAATTATAATAAACTGTATTCTAAGAGCAGGCCTATGTCTGAAAATGCTGATGTACACATGGCTTTGACTTTCGGAACTGGGGATGTACTTCCCACTATACGACTCACAAATGAGGGAGTTGGGGTGATCTGGTGAACATAGAGTTCAAGGATAAGTCTGTCTCTGAAACTTGATGCAAGTAAGACAAAAGGAGAACTATAATGTATTATGCAGTAACACCTGTTATTTAAAACTGAGATGTTGATTTTTAAATTTGAAAGGCATATTCTTAATAACTGGCATACCTTATCAGTCCCATATGACTTTCAGTGGCAAAAGCCAAGCTCAGTGTCTGTTCATCTGTGATTGTGAGAGTAATGGCCTCCTTCTTGCTGGTGAGGGTACAACATGAGTTTGGGCATCTACCATGAAATAAAACAAATTTGAAGAGGTTCTCTGTCAATTGCACCTCTATCTAACAAGGAGAATTGATCACCATTAAGAAGTTTATTTCTCCATGCTTGTGTAAAATGACAATGACTTACCCCCAGGCTCTTCACTGGACTCAATGGTTACCAAACCCTTTAAGCATAATCATGGTCACATGACCATCTCCTTCCTCTTGAGAATAAAGGCAGACAGTAATACTGAGTCTAGATGATTTATGTTCCTCAGGAAAGCACATGCTAGAACTTGAGAAAGAGGAAATGCAGTGCATTGAATTAAAATGCAGAGACTCAGGAACTGAGGTTAGAGGCACAATTAAGTTGAAATGTTCTTTTGGAGGCTGGAGCTCAAAGATTCTTCAGGATTCCTCAGACCAGGGAAACATGTGCATTGGACAAGAAGAGTCTCAGGCATACTTGCTCCAAGAGACTGTGATGCTTGTGATCAGTTCAGGAGCCTTCTGAAGAAGGAGAAGGAGGAGAGAAGGCAAAAACAAATAAAGACCAAAACCAACCTAAGCTCAGAGGCTGCATCCTTCCTCTCTGGAGTCCTAGGAGAGAACTTATGGAGAGAGGCTAGGTGTTGGCCTGGTGAGTAAGGGAAGAGCGTTTCTGGGGTTTCCTTCACTAATGAGGCAAAGTATAATAATGTTCATTGCTTACACCCACCCAAAGTTGAAAGCAGTAAGTGGGCGGCAATCTGGTTCAACTTGAACAAAAGGAACAGTTTCTGAGAGTTTCTCCTCATCCGCAGGGCACTTCCTATTATAACTTGAACATGGCCTACTCATTAAATGCCCCCAGAGTCATCTTGCAATAAGATGAATTATATCCCAATAAGGAAGAAGGGAGAGAAATATCACCTGTTGGCTGAGGTCCTTGTTGTTCTGAAATGAAAACAAAAGAGACATGTTCAGCCACTGAGAAAATTAGGAACAATATCATTTTAGAAAACAATACAATTGCATCCAATTCCATATGTCACAGAAGAACAGGAGAGTAAGACTAGTTTCCTACTTTGATGGCTTCTGAAATGAAAAACGCAGCTCACTACAAGGGAACTGAGTCCCAGCACAAAGACCCGGGTCCAGTAAGCATCTTGCTCTGGCAGAATCAGACTGTGCCTCTGAAAAGAACAGACCCAGGGTCAGTCTCACCTCCACCTGCCACACCGTGTGGGCTCTGTATGACATTCTGGAGCCTTAACTAGTAAAAGGGAGAGTTAAGTCCAAGTGTGGAGGAGGAGAAGATGTAGAAAGTACCTAAAGTTCTGGGTCTCAGGGTGGTGGTTTCAATTCTGGCTTTAGCGTGTGCCCCTCAGGTCAGCCTATTAAGTCCAAGTTCATGGGCTGAAGGGAGAGGCCAGTTTCCATATCTGAGGGCCACTCATGAGGGTGATTGTCTTTCTGAGATTTTCTGACAAGGAGAGATTCTTCAGGATTCCTCAGGTCAGGGAAACGTGTGCATTAGAACCACCAGATCTCTGCTGCTCCCAGCCCAGACTACAGTCAGGGTGTTGATTAGGAAAAATATGGAGTGGTATGAGCTCAGTGTGCGGTGACATCAGACAGAATTGAGTGGGCCACAGAGTCTGGAATCTAGAGGGTCATCAGGTAGTAACTCACTCCATGGTGAGAGGACTGTCCAGGCTGGGGTGCTCCACTTGGCAGGTATAGACGTCTCTCTGCTGGGAGGTCATTTCCAGCATCACTAGGATCTGAAAAGTTCAGTCTCCGTTATGGATCAGGTTGGTGGATACGATCCCAGCTGTTTCCTCCTGTCCATTCAGGAACCATTGGACTTGCTGTCTGGATAGAAATCTGTCACGTGGCCGACAAGCAGAATGTGCAGGGGCCCCTTCTTCTCAGGAGGAGATATTCACCCTCGGCTGGACTAAGTGTGGAGAAAATCTCATTATGAGACCAAGACAGCTAAAGCTGTGCATTTAGCTATTTTCCTATGAAACTGACTTATAGATGTTTAAAATGACTATATCATCCATTAAACCACTTGGAGGGAGAAGACGGGAAACAGTGTAGGAGAGTAGAATAAAACATATAAATGTGACAAGGATGACTTTGTCATACATAATAAAGAAAGAGCAAAGAAGAACAGGAGAGGGTCAAAGTCAGCACTCTGTATCAATTTCACCAGAGGCATGTAAACTAGTAACTAATATTCTTGAACAGAAATGTTCAGACAGCTTTGAAGCTATTAAACTCTATACATTTTTCCATCTTGGCTTCAGAATATATTCAGTCAATAACATTTCTTTGATCTATCAGTCTGCTATTCTTATTTTAAAAAAGAGAAGAAGCTGAGTGCAGTGGCTCACTCCTGTAATCCTAGCCCTTTGGGAGGTACAGGCGAGAGGATTTCTTGAGAGGATTTCTTGAGGATTTCTTGAGGTTCAAGACCAGCCTGGGCAACTTGGTGAGACCTTATCTCTACAATAAATCAAGAAATTAACTGAGTGTGGTAGCATGCGCCCATGTTCTGGCTACTTGGAAGGCTGAAGCAGAAGGATCACCTGAGCCCAGCAGGTCGAGGCTCCACACACCTGATGTTTTCCTGTTTGCTTAGCAGGGATTTGGGCTTTTCCCAGGCTGGTCTGGCCTCCCATGCACCATGGGACTCCTTTGGCTCCAGGACACCCCACCTGGGTCACACAGGGACTGGAAGATGGGCAACCCCCACCTCAGTCCGCTCCTTCAGGATCTTCCCTCTCCTACCCATCCCCTCACCTCTGCACTTCAGGGTGAAACCCTCGTCCAGCTCATAGCTGTGTCTGTGCACCCATCCACTGCACTCCGCCTCCCTCCAGGAGCTCCTGAACGTTCTGCTTCTGAGCTGTCACTTGCCCCAGCTCCATCACAGGCCCGAATGACCCCAGGGTACTGTCAAACTGGACGCATTCCTCTCTGTTATAAACATGTGGCTCCAGGAGACAGAAGATCCTCCTCTGGTACACGTAAAGTTTTCGGATAGCGAAAGCCTGGCGAGGGCCAGTTGGGGAGGTTGAAGTCTCCACATTGTGGGAGGCCTTCCACCCCCCCCTCCAATCCCACTCCAGCCTGGCCGCTGCCCACTTTTCCTGCGCAGGTCAGTCAGGTGGAGCTGGTGGCTGCCTCCAGGGCTGTGTATTTCTTGTTCTGTGCCTCTTCTCTCTGGAGTCTCCACCTTTCTTCCAGCAGAGGGTCCAGTTCCAGATCAAAGGTGCCACTGTGCCTCCTGGGAGTGCTGACTGGGGACCCCACCCAGGGGGCCCAGAGCATGGCCAAGATGAACGCTGTGTTCACCAGATTAACAGTGGTGTCTCTGTCCCTCCACCTCAGCCTCTTTTTTTTAGTTGGAATCTCATTCTGTTGCCCAGGCTAGAGTACAGTGGCACACTCACAGCCACAGCAGCCTTGACCTCCTGGGCTCAGATGTTCCTTCTGCCTCTGCCTTCCAAGTAACTGAAACTATAGACACACACCGCCATGCCTGGGTAATTTTTTGACTTATTGTAGAGATGAGATATCATGTTGCTCAGACTGGTCTCAAACCCCTGAGCTAAGGCAGTTCTCTCTCCTCCCTATCCCAAAGTGCTAGGATTACAGGCGTGAGCCACCGCGCCCAGCCAGCCTCTTTGTTGCTCTCAGTGAACCAACAGATCAATAAAATATTGTTGGTTACCATCTATATATTTTGCTAATTCCCCCAAACCTGTCACTTTTCAGGGTTACATTACAAAATATACATTGTTCTTATATTCTGATTACTTGGCATCTAATTGGGGGCTCACCAATGCCTGTTTCAGGAATCTTTAAATCACAAGCTTCTCTAAGGATTTAAAATATATCATAAGTGGTTGCACTGAAAAGGGAATGCTTATACACTGTTCATGGGAGTGCAAATTAGTACAACCCCTATGGAAATCGGTATGGAGATTTCTCAAAGAACTAAAAGTAGACCTATTATTTGATCCAGCAATCCCAAAGGAATAGAGACGTTTTATACAAGAAAGACAACTGCACGTGTATGTTCATTACAGCACAATTCACAAGAGCAAAGATGTGGAACTAACCTAAGTGCCCATCAACTGATCAGCAGATAATGAAAATTTGGTATATATATACACACCATGGAATACTATTCAGTCATTAAAAAAGAATGAAGTAGCCGGGCTTGGTGGTTCAGCCTGTAATCCCACGCCTTTGGGAGGCTGAGGTGAGTGGACTGTCTGAGCCCGCGGGTTCGAGACCCGTCTGGGCAACTTGGCGAGACCTCATCTCTACAATAAATAAAAAAACCAGCTGGGTATGGTAGCGTATGCCTGTAATTCCGGCTACTTGGAAGGTGGAAGGATCGCTGGAGTCCAGCAGGTCGAGGCTGCGGTGGCCGGGAGCAGCCACTGCATTTCGGTCTGGGCGACAGCGTGAGACTCCAACTCAAAAAAAAAAAAAAGAATGAAATAACGTCTTTTGCAGCAACATGGATGGAATTGGAGAACATCATCCTAAATGAAGTAACGTAGGAACAGAAAATTGTGGGGAGCAGATGAGTGCTGTCTGGACAACAGACCTCGAGCAAAAGCAAGGCCCCAAGCAAAGGCAAAGTCCTGCTTGGTTGCTCTGCACCCTAGCCAAAGAACAAGGGATGCATCTTGCTACACAGAACGGCATCTCAGAGCCCACACATTCAGGTGCATATAGTACAGATAAAACCTTGGCAACAACAAGATAACCACAGAACAGCTTACCAGTTAGGTAGCAACAAAATTCCATTATAGCTCCCTCATAGACCTTGAACCTTTCCCAACTTCCTTTGTGCCTGATTATAAATTAAACATGCTGAGCTGGTTCGGGGCCACTTCTCCTCCATCAGAGGAAAATATCCCACCTGGCCCCAGCTTTTCTTTATGTCTTTGTGTCTGTGTCTTTCTTAATCTCTCACTGCCCTCTCTTGGGACCCTCAAGGCAGCCTCATGGGCCGCGGCAGAAAACCAAACACTGAATATTTTCACTTATAAATAGGAATTAAATTAAGTGTCTGCAAAGGCACAGAGAACGGCATAACAGACACTGGAGACTCATAAGGGGGAAGGGGAAGGGTGGAGGGATGAAAAATCACCTATTGGGTACAATGTGCACAGGTGGTGGTGGTGGGTACACTTAAAGCAGACTTCTTTGCCACTATACAATGTATCCATGTAATCAAAAACTATTTGTACCTCCTAAAGCTATTGAGAGAGAGAGAGAGAGAGAGAGAGAGAGATCATAAGTGGAAACTGCAGCTCCAGTCTCTTACCTGACCTCCCAGACCCCAGTGCATGCACAATGCTGGTCCCTGCAGGAGGAAGGTCCCTCAAGGGAGCAGGCCAGTCCAGGATTGGGCACAGGAGCCAAAACCCCGTGAAGCTCCTCATTCTCTGCCTGCTCCTCTCGCTGCTCAGAAGCCTCCCAAGGTGGGAGTCAATAGGCCTCGAGGATCCAGCAGCAGGAGGGGGAGGCTGTGAGGAAGTCTGGTCACTGCCTCTGTGAAGGTTGATTATGTATAAATTGGGTCATTTTTGTCATGCTCAACTAAATCAGAGTCGAGAGGCCAGGGGGAAAGAGCACTCAGACAGAGCACTGCTCCAAGAATTAAATTTTCTGCAAGTCCAGTTGCTGAAACTATCTGATATCACCCTAAGATCAGTTTTACCTAATGCTGCTGAAAAGACCTGCCACAACTTTAAGACCAATTTTACTTACCACCAGCACTCACCAGTCAGAGATTTCCAGCTTCCAAAAACTTCTCTCATGCCACTGAGCTTTCTTTCAAAACAATATATAACATTTCTCTTTCCAATAAAACCTCCAGCTTTTCCCTTGTTCTTTGGACATACCAAAGACACCTGGTTTGTATGTATGCCCCAAAGTATAATTCCATGATCCTCAAATAATTTAGAGATTTGCTTCTATATTTTTATTTTCACTTTAACATCTCTGCTACCACAGAGATGGTCAGAGTTGATCTGGGTGATCTGGTAGGTGTCCTTGTCCTTCCTCAGGTGCTCCATGAGAGCCAACTAGAAGTGGCACAAGGGGTAACTAAGGAGGGAGAGGGAGGGGAGCTAGCCTCAGAGAACATATCCATCAGAACTCACCATGCCCCGTGCCCTGCCCCTCAGCTTCAGAGTGTCTGGCCCTGTCCTACTTGGAGTCTCTGCCTGCTACTGCCATCCCTGTACAACTTCTCCCAGTGTAACTCCTCTTCTGGTTCAGCCAGGTTTCTCCTACCTGCTTTTCACTCAAGACACATTTCTTATTCTCCTGAATAGTAGTTTGAATTTTCTCTTTTTAAAGTAACTGGATCTTTCCTCCTGTTAATTTTTTTTTTTTAGTAGGAGTTTCACTCTTGCTCAGGCTGGAGTGCAGTGGCATGCTCATGGCCACCGCAGCCTCCACCTGCTGGGCTCAGGCAATCCTTCCACCTCATGTAGCTGGAACTACAGGCATGTGCCACCATGCCCAGCTAATTTTTTGATTTATTGTAGAGGCAAGGTCTTTCCAAGTTGCCTAGGCTGGTCTTGAACTCCTGGGCTCAGGCAATCTTTTTGTCTCTGCCTCCCAAAGTGCTGGGATTACAGGTGTGAGCCAGCGTGTCTGACTCCAGTTAACTCTTATTTGCAAAGCAGATATATTTTACATAGGCGTCTCTGAAACTGGTTTTTCTACGTTTATGTGAAAGTACTACAGACTGTGAAACTCTTGAAAAATGACTGAGCATTCTAGAGAAAACTTGTAAACTACTGATGTGAAAGAAATCATCTTCTTTCCAGAACAGGTCATATTAAGAACATGTAAGTAACCAAGAATAGCCAGAACAATCCTCAGCAAAAAAAAAAAAAAAAAAAA